>NW_023330504.1:0-89678 GCF_011100685.1 Canis lupus familiaris | reverse complement strand
TCACCAGGTCCAATGATGCCCAGGTGAGGTCAGAGTTCACCAGATCTGGGTGACGCGCAGATAGGATCAGAGTCACCAGTTCCAGGTGAGGCCAAGAAAGAGTCCACAGCAATCAGGTCCATGTGGGGAACAAAGTCACCAGGACTGGGAGGCCCAGATTCACCCGGTCCAGGTGAGGCCAGGTGGTGACCAGAGTCCCCGGTTTGCTGGAGAGGACCAGGTAAGGACCAGATTCACCAGGTCCAAGAGGCCCACGTGGGGACCTGAGTCACCATGTATGGGTGAGGCCCAGGTGGCAACCCCACTCCCAGGTCCAGGTGAGGCAAGCCTGCCGGCCAGAGTTACCAGATCCAAGTGAGGCCCTAGTGGGGACCGGAGTCACCAGGTAAATGTGAGTCTACACAACAACCACAGTCACCAGATCCAGTTGTGGGGTCATTGGGAACGAGAGTCACCAGGTCCAGGTGAGACCCCCGTGGGGACCACAGTCATCAGGTACAGATTGAGGCCTAGGTGGGGGGGAAAAGAGTCATCAGGACCAGTTGAGGCCAAAGTGTGGAGCAAAGTTCTCATGTCCAGGTGAGGCCCAGGTGGGGAACAGAGTTACCATGTCCCATTGGTGCCAGGTGGGAAAAGACTCACAAGTCCAGACGAGGCCTAAGTGAGGAGTAGAATCACCAGGTCCTGTGGAGCCTCAGCAGAGGACCAGAGTCCCAAGCTCCGGGTGAGACCCAGAGGGGGACCAGAGTCACCCGGTTTCTGGTGATATCTAGGTGGGAACCAGAGTCAGCACGTCAGGGTGAGGACCAGAGGGGAAGAGAATCCCTAGGTTCAGGTGAGGCCCCGATGTGGAACGAGAAACCAGGTCCCATGATGCTCATATGAGGACCTGAGTCACCAGGTCCAGGTGAGGGTCCCTGTGGGAACCAGTCACCTCGTCCAGGTGAGGCCAGGTGGGACCTGTCACCAGTTCCAGGTGAGGCCGGTATATCCAGGTCCCAATGATGCCCAGGTAAGGACCAGAGTCAACAGGTCCAGGAGAGGCCCAAATATGGATCAGAGTCATGTTTCCAGGTGAGGCCAGATGGAGACCACAGGAACCAGGACCAGGAGAGCCCCATATGGGAACAGAGTCACCAGAGCCAGGTGAGGTCCAGGTGGGCCACAATCACAAGGTCCAGGTGAGGCGCAGGTGGCAACAGGATTCACCAAGTCCAGGTGAGGCCCAGGTGGCGACCAGTCACCACATCCAGGTGTGGACCAGCTAAGGACCAGATTAACCAGGCCGAAGTGAAGCCCAAGGGGTGACCAGAGTCACCGGGGTAAGGGTGATTCCCAAGGGGGCACCAGAGTAACAATTTTAGTTTGAGGGCCAGAATGGGACAAGAGGTCCGTGGTCAAAGTGAGGCCCAGGTGGAATAGAGTATCCAGGTCTCAATGATGCTGAGGACCAGAGTCACTAGGGCTATGCAGGCCCAGATGGGGAACAGAATCACTAGGTCCAGGTGAGACATAGAATAAGACCAAAGTCACCAGTATCAGGTGAGCCCATGTGGGAACCAGAGCCACTGTATCCAGCTGAGTCCCAGGTCCATGTGAGGCCCACGTGAGGACCAGATTCATCAGGTCGAATTGAGGCATAGCTGGGGACAAGAGTCACCAGGTCTGGGTGCGGCCTTGTTGGGGCAAGATTCAGCCGTTCTGAGTTAGGTCAAAGTGGGGACGAGAGACACCAGGAACAGGTGAGTCCAAACTGAGGACCAAGTCACCAGATCCAGGTGAGTCCATGTTGGAAAGAAGTCACCAGTTCCAGGAGAGGCCCAGGTGGTGACCGGAGTCCCGGGTCTAGTAGAGGACCAGGTAAGGACCAGATTCACCAGGTCAAAGAGGCACACGTGGGGACCTGAGTCACCAGGTATGGGTGTGTCCCAGGTGGCAACCCCACTCACCAGGTCCAGGTGAGGCCAACCTGCAGACCAGAGTCACCAGATACACGTGAGGCCCTAGTGGGGACCAGAGTCACTAGATAAATGTGAGTCTACAAGAACACACACAGTCACCAGGTCCAGGTGTGGTTCATGTGGGAAAAAGAGTCACCAGTCCAAGAGACCCAAGTGGGGACCACAGTTACCAGGTCAGCAGGTCCAGGAGAGGTCCAGGTGGGGACCAGAGTCCCCAGATCCAGGTGAAGTCCAGGTGGGGATCACAGTCACCAGATCCAGGTGAAGCCCAGGAGGGGACCAAGTCAGTAGGTCCAGATGAGGCCCAGGTGAGGACCAGAGTTACCAGGTACACTGAGGCGCTGGTAGGTATCAGAGGCAACAGGTCCATGTGAGGCAGGCTTGGGGACCATGGTCAAGAGTTCTACTTGAGGCCCAGTGTGGAACACTGTAACCAGGTCCAAGTGAGTCCCCGGTGGTGACAAGAGTCACCAGGTCCAGGTAAGGCCGAGGTGGGGACCAGGATCACCAGGTACAGGGGAGGCCCTTGAAAGAACCAGAGTCAACATTTCGAGGTCAGGCGCAGGTGACAACCAGGGTCAGCAGGTCCAAGTCAGGCCAAAGTGGGGTTCGCAGTCACTAGAGCACGGTGAGACCCAGAGGGGGACCAGAGTCACCTGGTCCAGGTGAGGTCCAGGTGTGGAACACAGTCACCGGGTCCCAATTTTGCCCAGTGAGGACCGTGGTCAACAGGGCCAGGTGAGGCCCAGATGGGAATCGGAGTGCCCAAATCCAGGTGAAGCCCAGATTGGGACCATAGTCACCAGATCCAGGGTAGTCTCAGATGCAGACCAGAATCACCAGTTCCAGTGAGGTACAGGTGGCAACCACACTCACCAGGTCCGGTGATGCCCTCGTGGGGACCAGAGTCACGAGGTACATGAGAATCTAGAAACACTGCAGCCACCGGGTCCACATGATGTCCATTGGGAACGAGAATCACCAGTTAGAGGTGAGGACCCTGTGGGGATCCGACTCACCATGACCAGGTGAGACCCAGGTGGGAACCAGTGTCACCATGTCCAGGTGTGGCCCAGGTGAAGACCAGAGTTAATAGTCGGCTGGGTCACTGTTAGTGAACAGTGTAACCATATCCTGATGCTACCCAGGTGGGTACGAGAGACACCAAGTCCTGGTGAGGCCCAGGTGGACCAGAGACATGAGCAGGTGAGGTCCATGGGCACCACAGACATCAGGTGAGGTGAGTCCATGCTTAGGATCAGATTCAACAGTTACAGGTGAGCCCAGGTGGAGCCAGATCACCTGGTACAGAAGAGCCAAAGTCAGGACCAGAGTTACCAGGATCAGGTCAGTCCCAGTGGGGAATAGAGTAACCATGACCCGATGATGCCCAGGTAGAACCAGAGTCACCAGGTCCAGATGAGGCGCAGGTGGGGAGCATATTCACTAGGTCCGGTGAGGTCCAGTTGAGGACCAGTGTCACCAAGTCTAGTTGAGGCCCAGAGGGGTACCAGATTCACCTGGTCTTGGTGACATCCAGATGGGGACCAGAGTCTTCAGGTCAGGGTGAGGCCCAGAGTGGTTCCAGAGTCAACATGTGCAGGTGAGGCTCAGGTGGGAACAGAGTCACCAGGTACCAATGATGCCCAGTGAGGACCAGAGTCACCATGACTGGGTGCGCGCAGATATGATCTCAGTCACCAGGTCCAGGTGAGGCCAAAAACAGTCCAAAGCAATCAGGTCCAGGTGGGGAACAAAGTCACCAGGACTGGGTGAGGCCCAGATGGGGACCAGATTCACCAGGTCAGGTGAGCCCAGGTGGTGACCAGTGTCCCCAGCTCCGGGTGGGTCCAGAGGGGGACCAGAGTCACACGGTTCCGGTGATATCCAGGTGGGGACCAGAGTCACCACGTCAGGGTGATCCCAGAGGGGGACGAGAATCACTAGCTCCAGGTGAGGTCCCGATGTGGAACTGAAACCAGGTCCCATGATACCCATATGAGGACCTGAGTCAGCAGGTCAAGGTGAGGTCCCTGTGGGAACCAGTCACTCGTCCAGGTGAGGCCCAGGTGGGACCACTGTCATCCAGGTGAGGCCCAGGTATATAAGAGCGTATCCAGGTCGCAATGATGCCCAGGTAAGGACCAGAGTCAACAGTCCAGGAGAGGCCCAAATATGACCAGAGTCATTTTGTTCCAGGTGATGCCTGATGGAGACCACAGGAATCAGGTCCAGGAGAGCCCCATATGGGAAGCAGAGCCACCAGATCCAGGTGAGGTCCTGGTGGGACCAAGTCACAAGGTCCAGGTGAGGCGCAGGTGGCAACAGGATTCACCAAGTCCAGGTGAGGCCCAGCTGGCGACCAGTCACCAGATCCAAGTGAGGGCAAGCTAAGGACCAGATTCACCAGGCCCAAATGAAGCCCATGGGGTGACCAGAGTCACCAGGTAAGGGTGAGTCCCAGAGGGGGAACCAGAGTAAACCAGGTTAGTTTGAGGGCCAGAATGGGTCCCCAGAGGTCCCTAGTCAGAGTGAGGCCCAGGTGTGGAATAGTGTATCCTGGTCCCAATAATGCATGGGTGAGGACCAGAGTCACATAGGGCCATGCAGGCCCAGATCGGGACAAATCACTAGGTCCTCGTGAGGTATAGAATAAGACCACAGTCAGCCGTATCATTGTGATCCCGTTGCGTGAACCAGAGCCACTCTATCCAGCTGAGTTCCAGGTCCATGTGAGGCTCACGTGAGGACCAGATTCATTAGTTCGATTTGAGGCATAGCTGGGGACAAGAGTCACCAGGTCTGTGTGCGGCCTAGGTGGGGCAAGATTCAGCAGTTCTGAGTTAGGTCAAAGTGGGGACGAGACACGCCAGGTCCAGGTGAGGCCAAACTGAGGACCAGAGTCAACAGATCCATGTGAGGTCCATGTTGGAAACAGAGTCACCAGTCCGGGAGAGGTCCAGGTGGGGACCAGAGTCACCAGAACCAGGTGAAGTCCAGGTCGGGATCAGAGTCACCAGATCCACGTGAAGCCCAGGTGGGGACCAGAGTCACTAGGTCCCGATGAGGCCCAGGTGAGGACCAGACTTACCAGGTACACGTGAGGCCCCCGGTTGGGAATCAGAGGCAACAGGTCCATGTGAGGCCGACTTGGGGACCATGGTCAACAGGTCTACTTGAGGCCCTGGTGTGTAACACAGTAAGCAGGTCCGGTGAGTCCCCGGTGGTGAAAGAGTCACCACGTCCAGTTGAGTCCCAGGTGGGGACCAGGATCACCAAGTACTGTTGAGGCCCTTGAAAGAACTAAGAGTCTACTGGCACAAAAACAGACACATAGATCAGTGAAACAGAATAGAGAATCCAGAAGTGGACCCTGAACTTTATGGGCAACTAATATTCGATAAGGAGGAAAGACTATCCATTGGAAGAAAGACAGTCTCTTCAATAAATTGGTGCTGGGAAATTGGACATCCACATGCAGAAGAATGAAACTAGACCACTCTCTTTCACCATACACAAAGATAAACTCAAATGGATGAAAGATCAATGTGAGACAAGATTCCATCAAAATCCTAGAGAAGAACACAGGCAACACCCTTTTGAACTCGGCCATAGTAACTTCTTGCAAGATACATCCACGAAGGCAAAAGAAAACAAAAGCAAAAAATGAACTATTGGGACTTCATCAAGATAAGAAGCTTTGCACAGCAAGGATACAGTCACAAAACTCAAAGACAACTTAAGAATGGGAGACGATATTTGCAATGACAATCAGATAAAGGACTAGTTTCCAAGATCTATAAAGAACTTATCAAACTCAACACCAAAGAAACAAACAATCCAATCATGAAATGGGCAAAGACATGAACAGAAATCTCACAGAGGAAGACATAGACATGGCCAACATGCACATGAGAAAATGCTCTGCATCACTTGCCATCAGGGAAATACAAATCAAACCACAATGAGATACCACCTCACACCAGTGAGAATGGGGAAAATTAACAAGGACAGGAAACAACGAATGTTGGAGAGGATGCGGAGAAAAGGGAATCCTCATACACTGTTGGTGGGAATGTGAACTGGTGCAGCCACTCTGGAAAACTGTGTGGAGGTTCCTCAAACAGTTAAAACTATACCTGCCCTACGACCCAGCAATTGCACTGTTGGGGATTTTCCCCAAAGAGACAAATGCAATGAAACGCCGGGACACCTGCACCCTGATGTTTATAGCAGCAATGGCCACGATAGCCAAACTGTGGAAGGAGCCTCGGTGTCCAACGAAAGATGAATGGATAAAGAAGATGTGGTTTATGTATACAATGGAATATTACTCAGCTATTAGAAATGACAAATACCCACCATTTGCTTCACCGTGGATGGAACTGGAGGGTATTATGCTGAGTGAAGTAAGTCAGTCAGAGAAGGACAAACATTATATGTTCTCATTCATTTGGGGAATATAAATAATAGTGAAAGGGAATATAAGGGAAGGGGGAAGAAATGTGTGGGAAATATCAGAAAGGGAGGCAGAACGTAAAGACTGCTAACTCTGGGAAACGAACTAGGGGTGGTAGAAGGGGAGGAGGGCGGGGGGTGGGAGTGAATGGCTGACGGGCACTGGGGGTTATTCTGTATGTTAGTAAATAGAACACCAATAATAAAAAATAAATTTAAAAAAAAAAAAGAAAAAAGAAAGAACCAGAGTCAACAGGTCGAAGTCAAGCGCAGGTGGCAACCAGGGTCAGCAGGTCCAAGTCAGTCCAAAGTGGGGTTCACAGTCATTAGGGCACGGTGAGACCAAGAGGGGGACCAGAGTCACATGGTGCAGGTGAGGTCCATTTGTGGAACACAGTCACCGGGCCCCAATTGTGCCCAGTTGAGGACCATGGTTAACAGGGCCAGGTGAGGCCCAGATGGGGACCAGGAGTCCCCGAATCCAGGTGAAACCAGGTGGGGACCACAGTCACCAGATCCAGGGTACTCTCACGTGCAGGCAAGAATCACCAAGTCCAGGTGAGGTGCAGGTGGCAACCACACTCACCAGGTCCCGGTGAGGCCCTGGTGGGGACCAGAGTCACGAGGTACATGAGAAGCTAGAAACACTGCAGCCACTAGGTCCACAGGATGTCCATATGGGAACGAGAATCACCAGTTACAGGTGAGGACCAGGTGGGGATCCGACTCACCATGTCCAGGTGAGACCCAGGTGGGAACGAGTGTCACCATGTCCAGGTGTGGCCCAGGTGAAGACCAGAGTTAATAGGTCCGGCTGGGTCACTGTTAGTGAACAGTGTAACCATATCCTGATTCTACCCTGGTGGGTACCAGAGACACCAGGTCCTGGTGAGTCCCAGGTGGGACCAGAGATATGAGGTCCAGGTGAGGTCCCGATGGGAAACACAGTCACCAGGTCAGGTGAGGCCATGCTTAGGATCAGAGTCACCAGTTACTGGTGAGGCCCAGGAGGAGCCAGAGTTACCTGGTACAGAAGACGCCAAAGTCAGGACCAGAGTTACCAGGATCAGGTCAGTCCCAGTGGGGAATAGAGTAACCATGTCCCGATGATGCGCAGGTAGAACCAGAGTCACCAAGTCCAGATGAGGAGCAGGTGGGAAGCATATGCTCTAGGTCTCGGTGAGGCGCACTTGAGGACCAGAATCCCCAGGTCTAGTTGAGTCCTAGAGGGGGTACCAGATTCACCTGGTCTAGGTGACATCCAGATGGGGAGCAGAGTCACCATGTCAGGGTGAGGCCCAGAGGGGACCCAGAGTCATCATGTCCAGGTGAGGCTCAGGTTGTGAACAGAGATCCAGATCATAATGGTCCACAGGTGATGACCAGAGTCACCAGATCTGGGTGAGCCCCAGTTAGGATCAGAGTCACCAGTTCCAGGTGAGGCCAAGAAGGAGTCCACAGCAATCAGGTCCAGGTGGGGAACAAAGTCACCAGGACTGGGTGTGGCCCAGATGGGGACCAGATTCACTAGGTCCAGGTGATACCCAGGTGGTGACCAGAGTTACCAGTTCCGGGTGACGACCAGGTAAGGACCAGATTCACCAGGTCCAAGTGAGCCCACGTGGGTACCTGTGTCACCAAGCATGGTGAGGCTCAGGTGGCAACCCCACTCCCCAGTTCCAGGTGAGGCCAACCTGCAGTCCATGCAGAGGACCATGTCCCGATAATGCCCCAGGTAGGGAACAGAGTTACCAGGTCCAGGTGAGGCCAATATGCAGGCCATGCAGTGGAACCTTGTCCCGATGATGCCCAGGTAGGGACCAGAGTCACCAGGTCCAAATGAGACCCAGATGGAGAATATTCACTAGGTCCAGTGAGGCCCAGTTGAGGACCACTGTCACCAGATCTGGTTGAGGCTTAGAAGGGTACCAGAATCACCTCGTCAAGGTGACATCCAGATGGGGACCAGAGGCATCAGTTCAGGGAGAGGCCCAGAGTGGTTCCAGAGTCATCATGTCCAGGTTAGGCTCAGGCGTGGAACAGAGTCACCAGGTACCAATGAAGCTCAGGTGAGGCCCAGAGTCACCAGATCTGGGTGACGCGCAGATAGGATCAGAGTCAACAGTTCCAGGTGAGGCCAAGAACGAGTCAACAGCAATGAGGTCCACGTGGGGAACAAAGTCACCAGGACTGGGTGAGGCCCAGATGGGGACCAGATTCACCAGGTCCAGGTGAGGCCCAGGTGGTGACCAGAGTCCCCGGGTCTGGGACAGGAACAGGTAAGGACCAGATTCACCAGGTCCAAGAGGCCCACGAGGAGAATTGAGTCACCAGCTATGTGTGAGGCCCAGGTGGCAACCCCACTCACCAGGTCAAGGTGAGGCCAACGGGCAGGCCAGAGTCACCAGATCCAGGTGAGGCCCTTGGGAACCAGTGTCATCAGGTAAATGTGAGTCTACAAGAACACCACAGTCACCAGGTCCAGGTGTGGTTCATGTGGGAACGAGAATCACCAGGTACAGGTGAGACCCGGGTGGGCACCACAGTCACCAGGTCCAGACTGAGGCATAGGTGTGGGGAACAAAGTCATCAGGACCAGTTGAGGCCAAAGTGTGGAGCAAAGTTATCATGTGGAGGTGAGGCCCAGGTGGGGAACAGAGTAACCATGTCCCATTGATGCCAGGTGGGAAAAGAGTCACAAGGTCTAGACGAGGCCTAAGTGAGGAGTAGATTCACCAGGTCCTGTTGAGGCCCAGTTGAAGACCAATATCCCAAGCTCTGGGTGAGCCCCAGAGGGGAAACAGACTCACAAGGTTCTGGTGATATCCAGGTGGGGACCAGAGTCACCACATCAGGGTGAGGTCCAGAGGGGGACGAGAATCACTAGGTCCAGGTGAGGCCCCGATGTGGAACTGAGAAACCAGGTCCCATGATGCCCATATGAGGACTTTAGTCACCAGGTCCAGGTGAGGTCCCTGTGGGAACGAGTCACCTCGTCCCCGTGAGGGCCAGGTGGGACCACAGTCACCAGGTCCCGGTGAGGCCCAGTTATATAAGAGAGTATCCAGCTCCCAAAGATGCCAGGTAAGGACCAGAGTCAACAGGTCCAGTAGAGGTTCAAATATGGATCAGAGTCATTGTATTTCAGCTGAGGCAGATGGAGACCAAAGGAACCAGGACCAGGAGACCCACATATGGGAACCAGACCCACCAGATCCAGGTGAGGCCCAGGTGGGACCACAGTCACAAGGTCCTGGTGAGGCCCAGGTGGCAACAGGATTCACCAAGTCCAGGTGAGGACCAGGTGGCGTACAGTCACCACATCCAGGTGCGGACCAGCTAAGGACCAGATTCACCAGGCCCAAGTGAAGCCCAAGGGGTGACCAGAGTCACCAGGTAAGCTTGAGTCCCAGAGGGGGAACCAGAGTAGCCAGTTTAGTTTGAGGCCCAGAATGGGACCAGAGGTCCATGGTCAGAGTGAGTCCCAGATGTGGAATAGAGTATCCAGGTCCCAGTGATGCCTGGGTGAGGACCAGAGTCACTAGGACCATGCAGGCCATATGGGGTACAGAATCACTAGGTCCTGGTGAGGCATAGAATAAAACCACAGTCACCAGTATCAGGTGAACCCAATGTGGGAACCAGAGCCACTCTATCCAGCTGAGTAGCATGTCCATGTGAGGCCCACGTGAATACCAGATTCATCAGGTCGAATTGAGGCATAGCTGGGGACAAGAGTCAACAGGTATGGGAGCGGCCTAATTGGGGCAAGATTCAGCAGTTCTGAGTTAGGTCCAAGTGGGGATGAGAGACGCCAGGTCCAGGTGAGGCCAAACTGAGAACTAGAGTCACCAGATCCAGGTGAGGTCCATGTTTGAAAGAGAGTCACCAGGTCCAGCAGAGGTGCAGTTGGGGACCAGAGTCACCAGATCCAGGTGAAGCCCAGGTGGGGACCAGAGTCACTAGGTCCAGATGACGCCCAGGTGAGGACCAGACTTACCAGGTACACGTGAGGCCCCGGTGGGGATCAAAGGCAACAGGTCCATGTGAGGCCGGTTTGGGGACCATGGTCAACAGGTCTACTTGAGGCCCAGGTGTGGAACACAGTAAGCAGGTCCAGGTGAGTCCCCGGTTGGGACAAGTGTCACCACGTCCAGTTGAGGAGCAGGTGGGGACAAGGATCACCAGGTACAGGGGAGGCCCTTGAAAGAACCAGAGTCAACAGTTCGAGGTCTGGCGTAGGTGGCAACCAGGGTCAGCAGGTCCAAGTCAGGCCAAAGTGGGGTTCACAGTCTCTAGGGCACGGTGACACCCAGAGGGGGACCAGAGTGACCTGGTCGAGATGAGGTCCAGTTGTGGAACACAGTCACCGTGTCCCAATTTTGCCCAGTTGAGGACCATGGTCAACAGGGCCAGGTGAGGCCCAGATGGGGACCGGAGTCCCCAAAAACAGGTGAAGCCCAGGTGGGGACCAGAGTCACCAGATCCAGGGTAGTCTCAGGTGCAGACCAGAATCACCAGGTCCAGGTGAGGTGCAGGTGGCAACCACACTCACCAGGTCCCGGTGAGGCCCTGGTGGGAACCAGAGTCACGAGGTACATGAGAAGCTAGAAACACTACAGACACCAGGTCCACATGATGTCCATGTGGGTACGCAAATCACCAGTTACAGGTGAGGACCAGGTGGGGATCCGACACACCTTGTCCAGGTGAGACCCTGGTGGGAACCAGTGACACCCTGTCCAGGTGTGGCCTAGGTGAAGACCAGAGTTAATAGTTCCGCCTGGGTCACTGTTAGTGAACAGTGTAACCATATCCTGATGCTACCCTGGTGGGTACCAGAGACACCAGGTCCTGGTGAGGGTCAGGAGGGACCAGAGACATGAGGTCCAGGTGAGGTTCCATTGGGAACCACAGTCACCAGGTCTGGTGAGGCCATGCTTAGGATCAGAGTCACCAGCTAGAGGCGAGGACCAGGTGGAGCCAGAGTCACCTGGGACAGAAGAGGCCAAGGTCAGGACCAGAGTTACCAGAATCAGGTCAGTCCCAGTGCGGAATAGAGTAACCATGTCCCAATGATGCCCAGGTAGAACCAGAGTCACCAGGTCCAGATGAGGCGCAGGTTGGGAGCATATACACTAGGTCCCGGTGAGGCCCAGTTGAGGACCAAAATGCCCAGGTCTAGTTGAGGCCTACAGGTGTACCAGATTCACCTGGTCTAGGTGACATCCAGATGGGGACCAGAGTCACCATGTCAGGGTGAGGCCCAGAGGGGATCCAGAGTCATCATGTCCAGGTGAGGGTCAGGTGTGGAACAGAGTATCCAGGTCATAATGGTCCACAGGTGAAGACCAGAGTCACCAGATCCGGGTGAGGCCCACATAGCATCAGACTCACCAGTACCAGGTGAGGCCAAGAATGAGTCCACAGTAATCAGGTCCCGGTGGGGAACAAAGTCACCAGGACTGGGTGAGGCCCAGATGGGGACCAGATTCACCATGTACAGGTGATTCCCAGGTGGTGACCAGAGTTACCATTTCCGGGTGAGGACCAGGTAAGGTCCAGATTCACCAGGTCCAAGTGAGGCCCACGTGGGGACCTGTGTCACCGGTATTTGTGAGGCCCAGATGGCAACCCCACTCACCAGGTCCAGGGGAGGCCAACCTTCCGGCCATGCAGAGGAACCGTGTCCCGATAATGCCCAGGTATGGACCAGAGTTACGAGTTGCAGGTGAGGCCCTAATGGGGACCGGAGTCACCAGGTAAATGTGAGTCTACAAGAACACCACAGTCAACAGGTCCACATGTGGTTCATATGGGAACAAGTGTCACCAGGTCCAGGTGAGACCCAGGTGGGGACCACAGTCAACAGGTCCAGATTGAGGACTAGGTGGGGGACCAGAGTCATCAGGACCAGTTGAGGCCAAAGTGCGGAGCAAAGTTATCATGTCCAGGTGAGGCACAGGTGGGGAACAGAGTAACCATGTCCCATTGATGCCAGGTCGGAAAGAGTCCAAGGTCCAGACAAGGTCTAAGTGAGGAGTAAGATTCACCAAGTTCTGTTGAGGCACAGTTGAGGAGCAGTGTCCCCAGCTCCGGTGAGTCCCAGAGGGGGACCAGAGTCACCCGGTTCTGGTGATATCCAGCTGGAGAGACCAGAGTCACCACTCAGGGTGAGGCCTAAGAGTGGGACGAGTATCACTAGGTCAGGTGAAGGCCCGATGTGGAACTGAGAAACCAGGTCCCATGATGCCCATATGAGGACCTGAGTCACCAGGTCCAGGTGAGATCCCTGTGGGAACCAGGCACCTCGTCCAAGTGAGGCCCAGGTGGGACCACATTCACCAGGTCCAGGTGAGGCCCAGGTATATAAGTGAGTATCCAGGTCCCAATGAGGCCAGGTAAGGAACAGAGACAACAGATCCAGGATAGGCCCAAATATGGATCAGAATCATTGTTTTCCAGGTGAGGCCAGATGGAGACCACAGGAACCAGGTCCAGGAGAGACCAATATGGGAACCAGAGCCACCCGATCCAGGTGAGGTCCAGGTGGGACCACAGTTACAAGGTCCAGGTGAGGCGCAACTGGCAACAGGATTCACCAAGTCTAGGGGAGGCCCAGGTGGCGACCAGTCACCACATCCAGGTGCGGACCAGCTAAGGTCCAGATTCACCAGGCCCAAGGGAAGTCAAAGGCGTGACCAGAATCACCAGGTAAGGGTGAGGCCCAGATCGGTAACCAGAGTAACCAGTTTAGTTTGAGGCCCAGAATGGTACCAGGGTCCCTGGTCAGAGTGAGGCCCAGGTGTGGAATAGAGTATCCAGGTCCCAATGATGCCTGGGTGAGGACAGAGTTACTAGGGCCATGCAGGCCTAGATGGGGAACAGAATCACCAGGTCTTGGTGAGGCATAGAATAAGACCACATTCAGCAGTATCAGGTGAGCCCCTGTGGGAACCAGAGCCACTCTATCCAGCTGAGTCCCAGGTCCATGTGAGATCCACGTGAGGACCAGATTCATCAGGTCGAATTGAGGCATAGCTGGGGACAAGAGTCACCAGGTCTGGGTGCGGCCTAGGTGGGGCAAGATTCAGCAGTTCTGAGTTAGGTCAAAGTGGGGAAAAGAGTCAACAGGTCCAGGTGAGGCCAAACTGCGGACCAGAGTCACCAGGTCCTGGTGAGGTCCAGGTGGGGACCAGTGTCATCAGATCCAGTTGAAGTCCAGGTGGGGACCAGAGTCACGAGATCCAGGGGAAGTCCAGGTGGAGACCAGAGTCACTAGGTCCAGATGAGGCCCAGGGGAGGACCAGAGTTACCAGGTACACGTGATGCCCCGGTGGGGATCAGAGGCAACAGGTCCATGTGAGGCCGGCTTGGGGACCATGGTCAACAGATCTACTTGAGTCCCAGGTGTGGAACACAGTAAGCAGGTCCAGGTGAGTGCAACCTGTAGGCCATATAGTGGAACCATGACCCGATGATGCCGAGGTAGTGACCAGAGTTACCAGGTCCAAATCAGGCCCACATGGAGCATATTCACTAGGTCCAGTTGAGGCCCAGTTGAGGACCAGAGTCACCAGATCGGGTTGAGGCCTAGAGGAGTACCAGTATCACCTGGTCCAGGTGACATCCAGATGGGGACCAGAGTCACCAGGTCAGGGTGAGACCCAGAAAGGTTCCAGAGTCATCAGTTCCAGATGAGGCTCAGGTGTGGAACAGAGTCTCCAGGTACCAATAACTCCCAGGTGAGGACCAGAGTCACCAGATCTGGGAGTCGCGCATATAGGATCAGAGTCACCAGTTCCAGGTGAGGCCAAGAATGGGACCACAGCAATCAAGTCCAGGTGGGGAACAAAGTCACCATGACTGGGTGAGGCCCAGATGGGGACCAGATTCACCAGGTCCAGGTGAGGCCCCGGTGTGACCACAGTCATCAGGTCCAGGTGAGGCCCAGGTATATAAGAGAGTATCCAGGTCCCAATGATGCCCAGGTGGACCAGAGTCCCCAGGTTCAGACGAGGCGCAAGAGGGGAGCATATCCACTAGGTCCCGGTGAGGCCAGTTGACGACCACAGTCACCAGGTCTAGTTGAGGCCTAGAGGGGTACCAGATTAACCTGGTCTAGGTGACATCCACATGGGGACCAGAGTCACCATGTCAGGGTGAGGTCCAGAGGAGATCCAGAGTAATCATGTCCAGGTGAGGCTCAGGTGTTGAACAGAGTATCCAGATCATAATGGTCCACAGGTGAGGACCAGAGTCCACCAGATCTGGGGGAGGCCCAGTTAGGATCAGAGTCACCATTTCCAAGTGAGGCCAAGAAGGGAGTCCACAGCAATCAGGTCCAGGTGGGGAACAAAGTCACCAGTACAGGGTGAGGCCCAGATTGGGACCAGATTCACCAGGCCCAGGTTAATCCCAGGTGGTGACCAGACATACAGTTCCGGGTGACGACCAGGTAAGGACCAGATTCACCAGGTCCAAAAGAGGACCCACGTGGGGACCTGAGTCACCAGGTATTGGTGAGGCCAGGTGGCAAGGCACCCCAGGTCCAGGGTGAGGCCAACCTGCAGGCCATGCAGAGGAACCATGTCCCGATGATACCCAGTTAAGGACGAGAGTTACAACATCCAGGTGAGGCCAAACTGCAAGGCAAGTGCAGTGGAACCATGTCCTGATGATGCCCAGTTAGGGGACTAGATTCACCAGGTCAGGGAGAGGCCCAGGAGAGGTTCCAGAGTCATCATGTCCAGGTGAGGCTCGGTGAGGAACAGAGTCACCAGGTACCAATGATGCCCAGGTGAGGGCCAGAGTCACCAGATCTGGGTGACGCGCAGATAGGTTCAGAAGTCACCAGTTCCAGGTGAGGCCAAAGAAAGAGTCCACAGCAATCAGGTCCAGGTGGGGAACAAAGACACCAGTACTGGGTGAGGGCCTAGATGGGGACCAGATTCACCACATCAGGGTGAGGCCCAGAGTGGGACGAGAATCACTAGGTCCATGTGAGGCCCCGATGTGGAAGTGAGAAACCAGGTCCCATGATTGCCCATATGAGGATCTGAGTCACCAGGTCCAGGTGAGCTCCCTGTGGGAACCAGTCACCTCGTCCAGGTGAGGCTCAGGTGGGACCATAGTCACCGGTCCAGGTGAGGCCCCAGGTATATAACAGAGTAATCCAGCTCCCAGTGATGCCCAAGTAAGGACCAGAGTCAACAAGTACAAGAGAGGCCCAAATATTGTTTAGAGTCATTTTGTTCCAAGTGAGGCCAGATGGAGACCACAGGAACCAGGTCCAGGAGAGCCCCATATGGGAACCAGAGCCACCAGATCCAGGTGAGGTCCAGGTGGGACCACAGTCACCAGGTCCAGGTGAGGCACAGGTGGCAACATGGTTCACCAAGTCCAGGAGAAGCCCAGGTGGCGACCAGTCACCAGATCCAGGTGCGGACCAGCTAAGGACCAGATTCACCAGACCCTAGTGAAGCCCAAGGGGTGACCAGAGTCACCAGGTAAGGGTGAGGCCCAGAGTGGAACCAGAGTAACCAGTTTAGTTTTAGGCCCAGAATGGGACCAGAATTCCCTGGTCAAAGTGAGGCACAGGTGTGGAATAGAGTATCCAGGGTGAGGATCATTGGTCCATCACCAATGATGCCTGGGTGAGGACCAGAGGCACTAGGGCCATGCAGGCCCAAATGGGGAACAGAATCACTACGTCCTGGTGAGGCATAGAATAAGACCACAGTCAGCAGTATCAGGTGTTGCCCCTTGTGGGAACCAGAGCCACTTTATCCAGCTGAGTCCCAGGTACATGTGAGGCACACGTGAGGACCAGATTCATCAGGTCGAATTTAGGCATAGCTAGGGATAGAGGTCACCAGGTCTGGGTGCGGCCTAGGTGGGGCAAGATTCAGCAGTTCTGAGTTAGTTCAAAGTGGGGACGAGAGACACCAAGTCCAGGTGAGGCCAAACTAAGGACCAGAATCACCAGATCCACATGAGGGTCCATGTTGGAAAGGAGTCACCAGGTCCAGGAGAGGTCCTGGGGTGGACCAGAGTCACCAGATCCAGGTGAAGTCCAGGTGGGGAACCAGAGTCACTAGGTCCAGATGAGTCCCAGGTGAGGACCAGAGTTACCAGGTACACGTGAGGCCCCGGTGGGGATCAGAGGCACATGTCCATGTGAGGCTGGCTTGGGGACCATGGTCAACAGGTCTACTTGAGGCCCAGGTGTGGAACACAGTAAGCAGGTCCCGGTGAGGGCCCCGGTGGTGACAAGAGTCACCACGTCCAGGTGAGTCCCAGGTGGGGACCCCGGATCACCATGTCCAGGGGGAGGCCCTTGAAAGAACCAGAGTCAACAGTTCGAGGTCAGGCGCAGGTGGCAACCAGGGTCAGCAGGTCCAAGTCAGGCCAAAGTGGGGTTCACAGTCACTAGGACATGGTGACACCCAGAGAGGGACCCAGAGTCACTTGGTCCAGGTGAGGCCCAGGTGAGGACCAGAGTTACCAGGTACACGTGAGGCCCCGGTGGGGATCAGAGGCAACATGTCCATGTGAGGCTGGCTTGGGGACCATGGTCAACAGGTCTACTTGAGGCCCAGGTGTGGAACACAGTAAGCAGGTCCCGGTGAGGGCCCGGTGGTGACAAGAGTCACCACGTCCAGGTGAGTCCCAGGTGGGGACCAGGATCACCAGGACCAGGGGAGGCCCTTGAAAGAACCAGAGTCAACAGTTCGAGGTCAGGCGCAGGTGGCAACCAGGGTCAGCAGGTCCAAGTCAGGGCCAAAGTGGGGTTCACAGTCACTAGGACATGGTGACACCCAGAGGGGGACCAGAGTCACTTGGTCCAGGTGAGGCCACTTGTGGAACACAGTCACCGGGGTCCCAATATTGCCCAGTTGAGGAAAACCCCACTCACCAGGTCCAGGTGAGGCCAACCTGAGGCCATGCCGTGATACCATATCCCGATGATGCCCAGGTACGGACTAGAGTCACCAGGTCCAAATGAGGCCCAGATGGGGTATATTCACTAGGTCCAGGTGAGGCCCAGTTGAGGACCAGAGTCACCAGATCACCTTGAGCCCTAGAGGTGTACCAGAATCACCTGGTCCAGGTGATATCCAGATGGGGACCAGAGTCACCAGGTCAGAGTGAGTCCCAGAGAGGTTCCAGAGTCATCATGTCCCGGTGAGGCTCAGGTGTGGAACAGACTAACCAGGTATCAATGATGCCCAGGTGAGGACCAGAGTCACCAGATCTGGGTGAGGCCCAGTTAGGATCAGAGTCACCAGTTCCAGGTGAGGCCAAGAAGGCGTCCACAGCAATCAGGTCCAGGTGGGGAACAAAGTCACCAGGACTGAGTGAGGACCAGGTAAGGACCAGATTCACCAGGCCCAGGTGATTCCCAGGTGGGGACCTGTGTTACCAGGTAAGGGTGAGGCCCAGGTGACAAACCCACTCACCAGGTCCAGGTGAGGCCAACCTGCAGGCCATGCAGAGGAACCATGTCCCGATAATGCCCAGGTAGGGAACAGAGTTACCAGGTCCAGGTGAGGCCAATATGCAGGCCATGCAGTGGAACCATGTCCCGATGATGCCCAGGTAGGGTCCAGAATCACCAGGTCCAAATGAGACCCAGATGGAGAATATTCACTAGGTCCAGTGAGGCCCAGTTGAGGACCACTGTCACCAGATCTGGTTGAGGCTTAGAGGGGTACCAGAATCACCTCGTCCAGGTGACATCCAGATGGGGACCAGAGGCATCAGTTCAGGGAGAGGCCCAGAGTGGTTCCAGAGTCATCATGTCCAGGTTAGGCTCAGGCGTGGAAACAGAGTCACCAGGTACCAATGATGCTCAGGTGAGGCCCAGAGTCAACAGATCTGGGGTGACGCGCAGATAGGATCAGAGTCACCAGTTCCAGGTGAGGCCAAGAAAGAGTCCACAGCAATCAGGTCCAGGTGCGGAACAAAGTCACCAGGACTGGGTGAGGCCCAGATGGGGACCAGATTCACCAGGTCCAGGTGAGGCCCAGGTGGTGACCAGAGTCCCCGGGTCTGGGACAGGACCAGGTAAGGACCAGATTCACCAGGTCCAAGAGACCAACGTGAAGACATGAATCACCAGGTATGGGTGAGGCCCAGGTGGCAACCCCACTCACCAGGTCCAGGTGAGGCCAACCTGCAGGCCAGAGTCACCAGATGCAGGTGAGGCCCTTGTGGGTACCGGACTCACCAGGTAAATGTGAGTCTACAAGAACACCACAGTCACCAGGTCCAGGTGTGATTCATTTGGGAACGAGAGTCACCAGGTCCAGGTGAGACCCAGGTGGGGACCACAGTCACCAGGTCCTGATTGAGGCCTAGGTGGGGGGACCAGAGTCATCAGGACCAGTTGAGGCCAAAGTGCGGAGCAAAGTTATCATGTCCAGGTGAGGCCCAGGTGGGGAACAGAGTAATCATGTCCCATTGATGCCAGGTGGGAAAAGAGTCACAAGGTCCAGACGAGGCCTAAGTGAGGAGTAGATTCACCAGGTCCTGTTGAAGCCCAGTTGAGGACCAGTGTCCACAGCTCTGGGTGAGTCCCAGAGGGGGACCACAGTCACCAGGTTCTGGTGATATCCAGGTTGGGACCAGAGTCACCACGTCAGGGTCAGGCCCAGAGGGGGACCAGAATCACTAGGTCCACTTGAGGCCCCGATGTGGAACTGAGAAACCAGGTCCCATGATGCCCATATGAGGACCTGAGTCACGAGGTCCAGGTGATGTCCCTGTGGGAACCAGTCACCTCGTCCCGGTGAGGTCCAGTTGGGACGACAGTCACCACGTCCAGGTGTGGACCAGGTATATAAGAGAGTATCCAGGCCCCAATGATGCCCAGTTAAGGACCAGAGTCAACAGGTCCAGGAGAGGCACAAATATGCATCAGAGTCATTGTGTTCCAGGTGAGGCCTGATGGAGACCACAGGGTCCAGGTCCAGGAGAGCCCCATATGGGAACCAGAGCAACCAGATCCAGGTGAAGTCCAGGTTGGACCACTGTCACAAGGTCCAGGTGAGGCGCAGGTGACAACAGGATTCACCAAGTCCAGGTGAGGCCCAGGTGTGCGACCACTACACATAAGAGTGAGGAAACAAGCTAAGACGGACGCAGATTCACCAGGCCCATATGATACCCGAGGGGTGTCCCAGAGTCAACCAGGGTAAGGGTGAGGCCCAAAGGGGAACCGTAAACTAGTTTTAGTTTGAGTCCCAGAATGGGACAAGAGGTCCATGGGTTTATGTGAGGCACAGGTGGGAATAGAGTATCCAGGTCCTAATGATTCCTGGGTGAGGACCAGAGTCACTAGGGCCATGCAGGCCCCAGATGGGAACAGAATCGCTAGGACCAGGTGAGGCATAGAATAAGACCACAGTCAGCTATATCAGGTGAGCCCCTTGTGGGAACCAGAGCCACTCTATCCAGCTGAGCCCCAGGTCCATGTGAGGCCCACGTGAGGAGCAGATTCATCAGGTCGAATTGAGGCATAGCTGGGGACAAGAGTCACCAAGTCTGGGTGCGGCCGAGGTGGGGCAAGATTCAGGCAGTTCTGAGTTAGGTCAAAGTGGGGACGAGAGATGCCAGATCCAGATGAGGCCAAACTGAGGACCAGAGTCACCAGATGCAGGTCAGGTCCAGGTGTGGACCAGAGTCAGAAGATCCAGGTGAAGTCCAGGTGGGGACCAGAGTCACCAGATCCAGGTGAAGCCCAGGTAGGGACCAGAGTCGCTAGGTCCAGATGAAGACCCAGATGAGGACCAGAGTTACCAGGTACACGTGAAGTGCCAGCGGTGGGGAATCAGAGGCAACATGTCCATGTGAGGCTGGCTTGGGGACCATGGTCAACAGGTCTACTTGAGGCCCAGGTGTGGAAACACCGTAAGCAGGTCCAGGTGAGTTCCCGGTGGTGACAAGAGTCCACAGGTCCAGGTCAGGCCCATGTGGGCACCAGGATCACCACGTCCAGGGAAGGCCTTGAAAGAACCAGAGTCAACAGTTCGAGGTCAGGCGCGGTGGCAACCATGGTCAGGAGGTCCAAGTCAGACCAAAGTGGGGTTCACAGTCACTAGGGCACAGTGACACCCAGAGAGGGGACCAGACCTCACCTGGTCCAGGTGAGGTCCAGTTGGGATCACGAGTCACCGTGTCCCAATTTTTGCCCAGTTGAGGACCATGGTCAACAGGGCCAGGTGAGCTCAGATGGGAACGAGAGCCCAAAATCCAGGTGAAGCCCAGGTGGGGACCACAGTCACCAGATCCAGGGTAGTCTCAGGCGCAGACCAGAATCACCAGGTCCAGGTGAGGTGCAGGTGGCAACCACACGCAACAGGTACCGGTGAGGCCCTGGTGGGGACCAGAGTCACGAGGTACATGAGAAGCTAGAAACACTGCAGCCACCAGATCCACATGATGTCCATGTGGGAACGAGAATCACCAGTTACAGGTGAGGATCAGGCAGGGATCTGAATCACATGTCCACGTGAGACCCAAGAGGGAACCAGTGCCACCATGTCCAGGTGTGGCCCAGGTGAAGACCAGAGTTAATAGGTCCGGCTGGGTCACTGTTAGTGAAGAGTGTAACCATATCCTGATGCTACCCAGGTGGGTACCAGAGACACCAGGTCCTGGTGAGGCCCAGGTGGGACCAGAGACATGAGGTCCAGGTGATGTCCCGATGGGAACCACAGACACCAGGTCAGGTGAGGCCATGCTTAGGATCAGAGTCACCAGTTACAGGTGAGGCCCAGGTGGAGCCAGAGTCACCAAGTAGAGAAGACGCCAAAGTCAGGAACAGAGTTACCAGGATCAGGAGAGTCCCAGTGGGGAATAGAGTAACCATGTCCCGCTGATGCCCAGGTAGAACCCGAGTCACCAAGTACAGATGAGGCGCAGGTGGGGAGTATATTCACTAGGTCCCGGTGAGGCCCAGTGAGGACCAGATTCCCCCAGTCTAGTTGAGGCCTAGAGGGGTACCAGATTCACCTGGTCTAGGTGACATCCAGATGGGGACCAGAGTCACCAGGACAGGGTGAGGCCCAGAGGGGATCCAGAGTCATCATGTCCAGGTGAGGCTCAGGTGTGGAACAAAGTATCCAGGTCGTATTGGTCCACAGGTGAGGACAAGAATCAACAGATCTGGGTGAAGTCCAGTTAGGATCAGAGTCAGCAGTTCCAGGTGAGGACAAGAAGGAGTCCACAGCAATCAGGTCCAGGTTGGGAACAAAGTCACCAAGACTAGGTGAGGCCCAGATGGGGACCAGATTCACCAGGTCCAGGTGATTCTCAGGTGGTGACCAGAGTTACCAGTTCCAAGTGAAGACCAGGTAAGGACCAGATTCACCAGGTCCAAGTTAGGGCCATGTGGGGACTTGTGTCTCCATGTATGGGTGAGGCCCAGGTGTAAATCCCACTCACCAGGTCCAGGTGAGGCCAAAGTGCAGGCCATGCAGTGGAACCATGTACTGATGATGCCCACGTAGAGACAAGACTTACCAGGTCCAGGTGAGGCCAACCTGCAGGCCATGCTGTGGAACCATGTCCCGATGATGCCCAGGTAGGGAACAGAGTTACCAGGTCCAGGTGAGGCCAATATGCAGGCCATGCAGTGGAACAATGTCCCGATGATGCCCAGGTAGGGAACAGAGTCACCAGGTCCAAATGAGTCCCAGATGGAGCATATTCACTAGGTCCAGTGAGGCCCAGTTGAGGACCACTGTCACCATATCTGGTTGAGGCTTAGAGGGGTACCAGAATCACCTCGTACAGGTGATATCCAGATAGGGACCAGAGGCATCAGGTCAGGGAGAGGTCCAGAGTGGTTCCAGAGTCATCATGTCCAGGTTAGGCTCAGGCGTGGAACAGAGTCACCAGGTACCAATGATGCCCAGGTGAGGCCCAGAGTCACCAGATATGGGTGACGCGCAGATAGGATCAGAGTCACCAGTTCCAGGTGAGGCCAAGAAAGAGTCCACAGCAATCAGGTCCAGGTGCGGAACAAAGTCACCAGGACTGGGTGAGGCCCAGATGGGGACCAGATTCACCAGGTCCAGGTGAGGCCCAGGTGGTGACCAGAGTCCCCGGGTCTGGACAGGACCAGGTAAGGACCAGATTCACCAGGTCCAAGAGGCCCACGAGGGGAATTGAGTCACCAGCTATGTGTGAGGCCCAGGTGGCAAACCCACTCACAAGTTCAAGGTGAGGCCAACCTGCAGGCCATGCTGAGGAAACCATGTCCCGATGATGCCCAGGTTGGGAACAGAGTTACCAGGTTCATGTGAGGCCAACCTGCAGGCCATCCAGTGGAACCATGTCCCGATGATGCCCAGGTAGGTACCAGAGTCACCAGGTCCAAATTAGGCCCAGATGGAGCATATTCACTAGGTTCAGGTGAGGCCCGTTGAGGACCAGAGGCACCAGAAGTGGTTGAGGCCTAGAGGGGTACCAGAATCACCTGGTCCAGTGACATCCAGATGGTGATCAGAGTCACCAGGTCAGGGTGAGTCCCAGCCAGGTTCCAGAGTCATCATGTCCAGGTGAGGCTCAGATTCGAACAGAGTCACCAGGTACCAATGATGCCCAGGTTACGACCAGAGTCACCAGGTCTGAGTGACGCGCAGATAGGATCAGAGTCACCAGATCCAGGTAGGCCCTAGTGAGGACCGGAGACACCAGGTAAATGTGAGACTACAAGAACACCACAGTCATCAGGTCCAGGTGTGTTTCATGTGGGAATGAGAGTCACAGGTCCAGGTGAGAACCAGGTGGGGACCACAGTCACCAGGTCCAGATTGAGGTCTAGATGGGGGGACCAGAGTCATCAGGATCAGTTGAGGCCAAAGTGGTGGAGCAAAGTTATCATGTCCAGGTGAGGCCCAGGTGGGGAACAGAGTAACCATGTCCAATTGATGCCAGATGGGAAAAGAGTCAGAAGGTCTAGAAGAGGCCTAAGTGAGGAGTAGATTCACCAGCTCCTGTTGAGGCCCAGTTGAGTGCCAGTGTCCCCAGCTCCGGGTGAGTCCAGAGGGGGCCCAGAGTCACCCGGTTCTGGTGATGTCCAGGTGGGGACCAGAGTCACCACGTCAGGGTGAGGCCCAGAGGGGGACGAGAATCACTAGGTCCAAGTGAGGTCCCGTTATGGAACTGATAAACCAGGTCCCTTGATGCCCATATGAGGACCTGAGTCACCAGGTCCAGGTGAGGTCCCTGTGGGAACCAGTCACCTCGTTCAGGGTGAGGCCCAGGTGGGTCCACAATCACCAGGTCCACGTGAGGCCCAGGTATATAAGAGATTCCAGGTCCCAATGATACCCAGGTAAGGACCTGAGTCTACAGGTCCAGAAGAGGCCCAAATTATGGATCAGAGTCCATTGTGTTCCAGGTGGAGGCCAGATGGAGGCCACAGGAACCAGGTCCAGGAGAGCCCATATGGGAACCAGACCCACCAGATCTAGGGGAGGTCCAGGTTGGACCACAGTCACAAGGTCCAGTTGAGTCGCAGTGTCAAAGGTTTCACCAAGTCCAGGTGAGGCCCAGTGGCGACCCGTCAGCAGATCCAGGTGCGGACCAGCTACGACCATATGCACCGGGCCCAAGTGAAGCCCAAGGGGTTACGAGAGTCACCAGGGTAAGGGTGAGGCCCGAGGGGGAACCAGAGTAACCAGTTTAGTTTGAGGCCAGAATGGGACCAGAGGTCCTGGTCAAAGTGAGGCCCAGGTGTGGAATAGAGTATCCAGGTCCCAATGATGCTGAGTGAGACCAGAGTTACTAGGCCCATGCAGGCCCAATGGGGAAGAGACACTAGGTCCTGTTGGCATAGAATAAGACCACAGTCACAGTATCCGGTGAGCCCCTTGTGGGAACCAGAGTCCTCTATCCAGCTGAGTCCCAGGTCCATGGGAGGCCCACGTGAGTACCATTCATCAGGTCGAAATGAGGCATAGCTGGGGATAAGTCACCAGGACTGGGTGCGGCCTAGGTGGGGCAAGATTCAGCAGTTCTGAGTTAGGTCAAAGTGGGGACGAGAGACACCAGGTCCATGAGGCCAAACTGAGGACCAGAGTCACCAGATCCAGGTGAGGTCCATGTTGGAAAGAGAGTCACCAGGTCCAGGAGAGGTCCAGGTGTACAAGAGTCACCAGATCCAGGTGAAGTCCCGGTGGGGAACAGAGTCACCAGATCCAAGTGAAGCCCAGGTGGGGACCAGAGTCACTAGGTCCAGATGAGGCCCAGGTGAGGACCCAGAGTTTCCAGGTACACGTGAGGCCCCGGTAGGGATCAGAGGCAAACAGGTCCATGTGAGGCCGGCTTGGGGACCATGGTCAACAGGTCTACTTGAGGCCCAGGTGTGGAACACAGTACCAGGTCCAGGTGAATCCCCGGTGGTGACAAGAGTCACCACGTCCAGGTGAGACTCAGGTGGGGACCAGGATCACCAGGTACAGGGGAGGCCTTTGAATGAACCAGAGTCAACAGTTCGAGGTCAGGCACAGGTGGGCAACCAAGGTCAGCAGGTCCAAGTCAGGACAAAGTGGGTTTCAGAGTCATTAGGGCAACTGTTAACCCCGAGGCGGACCAGAGTCTCATGGTCCAGGTGAGGTCCAAGGTTAGACCCGGAGGCGACCAGAGTCATATGGTCCAGGTGAGGTCTAAAGTCACCGGGTCCCAATTTTGCACAGTTGAGGACCATGGTCAACAGGGCCAGGTGTGGCCCAGATGGGGACCGGAGTCCCCAAATCCAGGAGAAGCCCAGGTGGAGACCACAGTCACCAGATCCAGGGTAGTCCTCAGGTGCAGACCAGAATCACCAGGTCCAGGTGAGGTGCAGGTGGCAACTACACTCACCAGGTCCCGGTGAGGCCCTGGTGGGGACCAGAGTCACGAGGTACATGAGAAGCTAGAAACACTGCAGCCACCAGGTCCACATGATGTCCATGTGGGAACGAGAATCACCAGTTACAGGTGAGGACCAGGTGTGGATCCGACTCACCATGTCCAGCAGAGACCCAGGTGGGAACGAGTGTCACCATGTCTAGGTGTGGCCCAGTGAAGACCAGAGTAATAGGTCCGGCTGGGTCACTGATAGTGAACAGTGTAACCATATCCTGATGCTACCAGGTGGTAACCAGAGACAAAAGTTCCTGGTGAGGCCCAGGTGGAACAGAGACATGAGGTCCAGGTGAGGTCCTATGGGAACCACAGTCACGAGGTCAGGTGAGGCCATGCTTAGGATCAGAGTCACCAGTTACAGGTGAGGCCCAGGTGGAGCCAGAGTCACCAGGTCCAGATGAGGCAAAGGTGGGGAGCATATTCACTACGTCCCGTTGAGGCCCAGTAGAGGACCAGAGTCACCAGGTCTAGTTGAGGCCTAGAGGGGTACCAGATTCACCTGGACTAGGTGCCTTCCAGATGGGGACCAGAGTCACCATGTCAGGGAGAGGCCCAGAGGGGATCCAGAGTCATCATGTCCAGGTGAGTCTCAGGTGTGGAACAGAGTATCCAGGTCATAATGGTCCACAGGTGAGGACCAGAGTCAACAGATCTGGGTGAGGCCCAGTTAGATCAGAGTCAACAGTTCCAGGTGAGGCTAAGAAGGAGTCCACAGCAATCAGGTCCAGGTGGGGAAAAAATTCACGAGGACTGGGTGAGGCCCAGATGGGGACACAGATTCACCAGGTCCAAGTGATTCCCAGGTGGTGACCAGAGTTACCAGATTCACCAGGTCCAGGTGATTCCCAGGTGGTGACCAGAATTACCAGATACACCAGGTCCAAATCAGGCCCACGTAGGGCCTGTGTCACCAGGTATGCGTGAGGCCCAAGTGGCAACCCCACTCACCAGGTCCAGGTAGGCCTACCTGCAGGCCATGCAAAGTAACCGGTCCCGATAATGCCAAGGTAGGGACCAGAGTTACCAGGTCAAGAAGAGCCAACCTGCAAACCATTATGTGGAACCATGTCCCGATGTTGCCCACTTAGGGACCAGAGTCACCAGGTCCAAATGAGGCACAGATGAGCATATTCACTAGGTCCAGGTGAGGCCAGTTGAGGACTAGATGCCCCAGATCTGGTTGAGGCCCAGAGGGGTACCTGATTCACCTGGTCTAGGTGACATCCAGATGGGGACAGAGTAACCATGTCAGGGTGAGGCCCAGAGGGGATCCAGAGTCAATCATGTCCAGGTGAGGCTCAGGTGTGGAACAGAGTATCCAGGTCATAATTGTCCCCAGGTGAGGACCAGAGTCACCAGATCTGGAAAGCCCAGTTAGGATCAAGGTTACCACTTCCAGGTGAGGCCAAGAAGGTGTCCACAGCAATCAGGTCCAGGTGGGAAACAAAGTCACCAGGTCTAGGTGATGCCCAGGTGTGACCAGATTTACCAGTTTCCGGGTGAAGGACTGAGGTAAGGACAAATTCACCAGTCCAAGTGAGGCCCACGTGGGACCTGTGTCACCAGGCATGGGTAAGACCCGGTGGGAACTCCACTCACCAGGTCAGATGAGGCCTACCTGCAGGTTCAATGCTGAGGAACCAGTGTCCTGATGAATGCCCAGGTAGGGACCGAGTTACCAGGTCCAGGTGAGGCAAACCAGCAGGCCATGCAGTGGAACCATTTCCCGATGATGCCCAGTGAGTGACCAGAGTCACCATGTCCAAATGAGGCCCAGATGGAGCATATTCACTAGGTCCAGATGAGGCCCAGTTGAGGACAAGAGTCACCAGATCTGGTTGAGGCCTAGAGGGGTTCCAAAATCCCCTGGTCCAGGTGACATCCAGATGGGGACCAGATCACCCAGGTCAGGGTGAGGCCCAGAGAGGTCCCAGAGACATCATGTCCCAGGTGAGGCTCGGTGTGGAACAGAGTAATCAGGTCCAATGATGCCCAGGTGAGGACCAGAGTCACCAGGTCTCGGTGACGCACAGATAGGATCAGAGTCACCAGTTCCAAGTGAGGCCAAGAAAGATCCAGAGCAATCAGTTCAGGTGGGAAACATAGTCACCAGGACTGGTTTAGGCCAGATGGGGGAACCAGATTCACCAGGTCCACATGAGGCCCAGGTTGTGACCAGATTCCCCGGGTCTGGGAGAATACCTGGTAAGGCCAGATTCACCAGGTCCAAGTGGCCCACGTGGGGACCTGAGTCCAGGTATTGTGAGGCCCAGGTGGCATCGCACTAACCAAGTCCAGGTGAGGCCAACCTGCAGGCCAGAGTCACCAGATCCAGGTTAGGCCCTAGTGGGGACCGGAGTCACCAGGTAATGTGAGTCTACAAGTACAACCACAGTCATCAGGTCCAGGTGTGGTTCATGTGGGAACGAGAGTCACCAAGTCCAGGTGAGACCCACGTGGGGACGACAGTCTCCAGGTCCAGATTGAGGCCTCGGTTGGGGGACCAAGGTCATCATGACCAGTTGAGGCCAAAGTTGCGGAGCAAAGTTATCATGTCCAGGTGAGGCCCAGGTGCGGAACAGAGTAACCATGTCCCATTGTTGCCAGGGGGGGGAAAAGATTCACAAGGTCCAGACCGAGGCCTAAGTGAGGAGTAGATTCACCAGGTCCTGTTGAGGCCGAGTTGAGGACCAGTGACCCAGCTCCGTTGAGTCCCGAGGGGGACCAGAGTTACCCCGGTTCTGGGTGATATCCAGGGGGGGGGACCAGAGTCAGCACGTCAGGGTGATGGCCCAGAGGGGGGAATGAGAATCACTAGGTCCAGATGAGGCCCCCCGATGCGGAACTCAGAAACCAGGTCCCATGATATCCATATGAGGACCTGAGTCACCAGATCCAGGTGAGGTCCCTGTGGGAACCAGTCACGTCGTCCAGGTGGAGGCCCAGGTGGGAACACAGTCACCAGGTTCCAGGTGAGGCCTAGTATATAAGAGAGTATCCAGGTCCCAATGATTCCCAGGTAAGGACAAGAGTCAACAGGTCCAGGAGAGGACCAAATATGGATCAGAGTCATTGTGTTCCAGGTGAGGCCAGATGGAGACCACAGGAACCAGGTCCAGAGAGCCCCATATGAGACCAGAGCCACCAGATCCAGGTGAGGTCCAGGTGGGACCACAGTCACAAGGTCCTGGTGAGGTGCAGGTGGCAACAGGATTCACCAAGTCCAGGTGAGACCCAGGTGGCGACCAGTCACCAGATCCAGGTGCGGACCAGCTAAGGACTCAGATTCACCAGGTACAAGTGAAGCCCAAGGGTGACCCGAGTCACCAGGTAGGGTGAGGCCCAGAGGGGATACCAGCGTAACCAGTTTAGTTTGAGGCCCAGAATGGGACCACAGAGGTCCCTGGTCAAAGTGAGGCCCATGGTGTGGAATAGAGTATCCAGTTCCCAATGATTCCAGGTTGAGGACCAGAGTCACTAGGGCCATGAGGACCAAATGGGGAACAGAATCACTAGGTCCTGGTGAGGCATAGAATAAGACCACAGTCACCCGTATCGCAGTGAGCCCCTTGTGGGAACCAGAGCCACTCTATCCATGCTGAGTCCCAGGTCCATGTGAGGCCCACGTGAGGACCAGATTTCATTAGGGCAAATTGAGGCATAGCTGGGAACAAGAGTCACCAGTCTGGGTGCGGCCTAGGTGGGGCAAGATTCAGCAGTTCTGAATTAGTTCAAAGTGGGGACGAGAGAAACCAGGTCCAGGTGAGGCCAAACTGAGGACCAGAGTCACCAGATCCAGGTGAGGTCCATGTTGGAAAGAGAGTCACGAGGTCCAGGAGAGGTCCAGGTGGAGTCCAGAGTCACCAGATCCAGGTGAAGTACAGGAGGGGACCAGAGTCACCAGATCCAGGTGAAGCCCAGGTGGGGACCAGAGTCCATAGGTCCAGATGAGGCCCAGGTGAAGACCAGAGTTACCATGGTACACGATGAGGCCCCGGTGGGGATCAGAGGCAACAGGTCCATGTGAGGCCGGCTTGGGGACCATGGTCAACAAGTCTACTGGAGGCCCAGATGTGGAACACAGTAAGCAGCTCCAGGTGAGTACGCTGGTTGTGACATGAGTCACCACGTCCAGGGAGACCCAGGTGGGGACCAGGATCACAAGGTACAGGGGAGGCCCTTGAAAGTACCAGAGTCAACAGTTCGAGGTGAGGCACAGGTGGTAACCAGGGTCAGCAGGTCCAAGTCAGGCAAAGTTGTGTTACGGTCACTAGGGCTCGGTGAGACCCAGAGGGAGACCAGAATCACCTGGTCCAGTGAGGTCCAGTTGTTGAACACAGTCACCGGGTCCCAATTTTTGCCCCAGTTGAGGACCATGGGTCAACAGGGCCAGGTGAGGCTCAGATGGAGAACCGGAGTCCCCAAAGCAGTTGAAGCCCAGATGGGGACCATAGTCACCAGATCCAGGGTAGTCTCCAGGTGCAGACCAGAATGACCAGGTCCACTTGAGGTGCAGGTGGCAACCACACTCACCAGGTCCCTGTGAGGCCCTGGTGGGGACCAGAGTCACGAGGTACATGAGAATCTAGAAACACTGCAAGCCACCAGGTCCACATGATGTCCATGGTGGGGAACGAGAATCACCAGTTACAGGGGAGGACCAGTTTTGGATCCGACTCACCATGTCCAGGTGAGACCCAGGTGTGACCAGTGGTCACATGTCCAGGTGTGGCCCAGGTGAAGAGCCAGAGTTAATAGGTCCGGCTGGGTCACTGATTAGTGAACAGTGTAACCGTATCCTGATGCTACCAAGGTGGGTACCAGAGACACCAGGTCCTGGTGAAGCCCAGTTGGGACCAGAGACATGAGGTCCAGGTGCGGTCCCGATGGGAACCACAGTCACCAGGTCAGGTGAGGCCATGCTTAGGATCAGAGTCACCAGTTACCGGTGAACCCAAGGTGGATCCAGAGTCACCTGGTACAGAGAGCCAAATCAGGACCAGAGTTACCAGGATCAGGTCAGTCCCAGGGTAGGAATACAGTAAAACATGTCCCGATTATGCCCAGTAGAACCAGAGTTACCAGGTCCAGATGAGGCACAGTTGGGGAGCATATTCACTAGGTCCCGGTGAGGCCCAGTTGAGGACCAGAGTCACCAGGTCTAGTGGAGGCCTAGAGGGGTACCAGATTCACCTGGTCTAGGTGACATCCACATGAGGACAGAGTCACCACGTCAGGGTGAGGCCCAGAGTGGATCCAGAGTCATCATGTCCAGGTGAGGCTCACGTGTGGAACAGAGTGTCCAGTTCATAATGGTCCACAGGGGAGGACAAGAGTCAGCAGATTGAGTTAGGCCCAGTTAGGATGAGAGTCACCAGTTCCAGATGAGGCCAAGAAGGAGTCCACAGCAATCAGTTCCAGGTGGGGAACAAAGTCATCAGGACTGGGGGAGGCCCAGATGGGGACCAGATTCACCCTGTCCAGGTGATTCCCAGGTGGTGACCAGAGTTACCAGTTCTGGGTGAGGACCAGGTAAGGATCAGATTCACCAGGTCCAAGTGAGGCCCACTTGGGGACCTATGTCACCAGGTATGTGTGAGGCCATGTGGAAACCCCACTCACCAGGTCCAGGTGAGGCCAACCTGCAGGCCATGCAGAGGAACAGTGTCCCGATGAAGCCCAGGTAGGGTCCAGATTTACCAGGTCCAGGTGAGGCCAACCTGCAGGCCATGCAGTGGAACCATCTCCCGATGATGCCCAGGTAGGGAGCAGAGTCACCAGGTCCAAATGTGGCCCACATAGAGTAGATTCACTAGGTCCAGGTGAGGCTCAGTTGAGGACCAGAGTCACCAGATCTGGTTGAGGCCTAGAGGGGTACCAGAATCACCTGGTCCAGGTGACATCCAGATGGGGACCAGAGTCACCAGGTCAGGGTGAGGCCCAGAGAGGTACCAGAGTCATCATGTCCAGGTGAGGCTCAGGTGTGGAACAGAGTAATCAGGTACCAATGATGCCCAGGTGAGTTCCAGAGTCACCAGATCTGGGTGACGCGCAGATAGGATCAGAGTCACCAGTTCCAGGTGAGGCAAAAAGAGTCCACAGCAATCAGGTCCAAGTGGGGGAACAAAGTCACCAGGACTCGGTGAGGCCAAGATATGGAACAGATTCACCAGGTCCAGTGAGGCCCAGTCGTGACCAGAGTCCCCGGGTCGGGGAGAGGACCAGGTAAGTACTAGATTCACCAGGTCCAAGAGGCCCACGTAGGGACCTGAGTCACCAGGTATGGGTGAGGCCCAGGTGACAACCCCACTCACCAATTCCAGGTGAAGCCAACCAGCAGGCCAGAGTCACCAGATCCAGGTGAGGCCCTAGACGGGAACGGAGTCACCAGGTAAATGTGAGTCTACAAGGACACCACAGTCACCAGGTCCAGGTGTGGTTCATGTGGGAACGAGAGGCAACAGGTCAAGGTGAGACCCAGGTGGGGACCACAGTCACCAGGTCCAGATTGAGGCCTAGGTGCGGGGACCAGTGTCATCAGGACCAGTTGAGGCCAAAGTGCGGAGAACAGTTATCAAGTCCAAGTGAGGCCCAGGTGGGGAACAGAGTAACCATATCCCATTGATGCCAGGTGGGATAAGAGTCACAAGGTGCAGACGAGGCCTAAGTGAGGAGTAGATTCACCAGATCGTGTTGAGGCCCAGTTGAGTACCAGTCTCCCCAGCTCCGGGTGAGTCCCAAAGGGGGACAAGAGTCACCCGGTTCTTGTGATATCCAGGTGAGGACCAGAGTCAACAGGTCAGGGTGAGGCCCAGAGGGGGACGAGAATCACTAGGTCCAGGTGAGGCCCCGATTTGGAACTGAGATAACAGGTCCCATGATGCCGATTTGAGGACCTGAGTCACCAGGTCCAGGTGAGGTCCCTGTGGGAACCAGTCACCTCATCCAGGTGAGGCCCAGGTGGGAACACAGTCACCAGGTCCAGGTGACGCCCAGGTATATAAGAGAGTATCCAGGGTCCCAATGATCCCCAGGTAAGGACCAGAGTCCACAGGTCCAAGAGAGGCACAAATATGGATCAGAGTCATTGTGTTCCAGGTGAGGCTAGATGGAGACCACAAGAACCAGGTCCAGGAGAGCCCCTTATGGGAACCAGAGCCTCCAGATCCAGGTGATGTTCTGGTGGGACCACAGTCACAAGTTCCATGGGGGGCGCAGGTGGCAACAGTATTCACCAAGTCCAGGTGAGGCCCAGGTGGCGACCAGTCACCAGATCCAAATGTGGACCAGCTAAGGACCAGATTCACCAAGTGAAGTCCATGTTGGAAAGAGCGTCACCAGTTCCAGGTGAAACCCAGGTGGGGACCAGAGCCACCAGTTCCAGGTGAAGCCCAGGGGGGGACCAGAGTCACTAGGTCCAGATGAGACCCAGGTGAGGACCAGAGTTACCAAGTACACGTGAGGCCCCGGTGGGGATTAGAGTCAACATGTCCATGTGAGGCCGGCATGGGGACCATGGTCAACAGGTCTACTTGAGGCCGAGGTGTGGAACACAGTAAGCAGGTCCAGGTGAGTCCGCGGTGGTGACTAGAGTCACCACGTCCACGTGAGGCCCAGGTGGGGACCAGGATCACCAGGTACAGGGGAGGCCCTTGAAAGAACAGGAGTCAACAGTTCGAGGTCAGGCGCAGGTAGCAACCAGGGTCAGCAGGTCCAAGTCAGGCCAAAGTGGGGTTCACAGTCACTAGAGCACGGTGAGACCCAGAGGGGGACCAGAGTCATGTGGTCCAGGAGAGGTCCAGTTGTGGAACACAGTCACTGGGTCCCAATTTTGCCCAGTTGAGGACCATGGTCAACAGGTACAGTTGAGACCCGGATGGGGACCGGAGACCCCAAATCCGGGTGAAGCCCAGGTGGGGACCACAGTCACCAGATCCAGGGTAGTCTCAGGTGCAGACCAGAATCATCAGTTCCAGGTGTGGTGCAGGTGGCAACCAAACTCACCAGGTACCTTTGAGGCCCTGGTGGGAACCAGAATCACGAGGTACATGAGAAGCTAGAAACACTGCAGCCACCAGGTCCACATGATGTACATGTGGGAACGAGAATCACCAGTTCCAGGTGAGGCCAAGAAAGTGTCCAAAGCAATCAGGTCCAGGTGGGGAACAAAGTCACCAGGACTGGGTGAGGCCCAGATGGGGAAGAGATTCACCAGGTCCAGGTGAGGCCCAGGTGGCGACCAGTCACCAGATCCAGGTGAGTACCAGCTAAGGACCAGATTCACCAGGCCAAAGTGAAGCCCAAGGCGTGACCAGATTCACCAGGTAAGGGTGAGTCCCAGAGGGGGAACCAGAGTAACCAGTTTAGTTTGAGGCCCAGAATGGGACCAGAGGTCCCTGGTCAAAGTGAGTCCCAGGTGTGGAATAGAGTATCCAGGTCCCAATGATGCCTGGGTGAGGACCAGAGTCACTAGGGCCATGCAGGCCCAGAAGGGGAACAGAATCACTAGGTCCTGGAGAGGCATAGAAAAAGACCCCCAGTCACCAGTATCAGGTGAGCCCTTTGTGGGAACCAGAGCCACTCTATCCAGCTGAGTCCCAGGTCCATGTGAGGCCCACGTGAGGACCAGATTCATCGTGTCGAATTGAGGCATAGCTGGGGACAAGGGTCAGCAGGTCTGGGTGCGGCCTAGGTGGGGCAAGATTCAGCAGTTCTGAGTTAGGTCAAAGTGGGGACGAGAGACACCAGGTCCAGGTGAGGCCAAACTGAGGACCAGAGTCACCAGATCCAGGCGAGGTCCATGTTGGAAAGAGAGTCACCAGGTCGAGGAGAGGTCCAGGTGGGGCCAGAGTCACCAGATCCAGGTGAAGTCCAGGTGGGGACCAGAGTCACCAGATCAGGTGAAGCCCAGGTGGGGACCAGAGTCACTAAGTCCTGATGAGGCCCAGGTGAGGACCAGAGTTACCAGGTACACGTGAGGCGCTGGTAGGTATCAGAGGCAACTGGTCCATGTGAGGCAGGCTTGGGACCATGGTCAAGAGTTCTACTTGAGGCCCAGTGTGGAACACTGTAACCAGGTCCAAGTGAGTCCCCGGTGGTGACAAGAGTCACCAGGCCCAGGTGAGGACCAGGTGGGAACCAGGATCACCAGGTACAGGGGAGGCCCTTGAAACAACCAGAGTCAACAGTTCGAGGTAACGCGCAGGTGGCAACCAGGGTCAGCAGGTCCAAGTCAGGCCAAAGTGGGGTTCACAGTCACTAGAGCACGGTGAGACCCACAGGGGGAACAGAGTCACCTGCTCCAGGTGAGGTCCAGGTGTGGAATACAGTCACCGGGTGTCATTTTTCCGTGATGAGGACCATGGTCAACAGGGCTAGGTGAAGCCCAGGTGGGGACCACAGTCACCAGATCCAGGGTAGTCTCAGGTGCAGACCAGAATCACCAGGTCCAGGTGTGGTGCAGGTGGCAACCAAACTCACCCGGTCCCGGTAACGCACTGGTGGGGACCAGAGTCACGAGGTACATGAGAAGCTACAAACAGATGGGATCCCTGGGAGGCGCAGCGGTTTGGCGCCTGCCTTAGGCCCCGGGAGCGATCATGGAGACCCGGGATCGAATCCCACGTCGGTCTCCCGGTGCATGGTTCCTGCTTCTCCCTCTGTCTGTGTCTCTGCCTCTCTCTCTCTCTGTGACTATCATAAATAAATAAAAATTAAAAAAAAAGATGCTAGAAACACTGCGGCCAACAGGTCCACATGAACTCCATGTGGGAACGAGAATCACCAGTTACAGGTGAGGACCATGTGGGGATCCGACTCACCATATCCAGGTGAGACCCAGGTGGGAAACAGTGACACCATGTCCAGGTGTGGCCCAGGTGAAGACCAGAGTTAATAGGTCCGGCTGGGTCACTGTTAGTGAACAGTGTAACCATATCCTGATGCTAACCAGGTGGGTACCAGAGACACCAGGCCCTGGTGAGGCCCAGGAGGGACCAGAGACATGAGGTCCAGGTGAGGTCCCTATGGGAACCACAAACACCAGGTCAGGAGAAGGCCATGCTTAGAATCAGAGTCACCAGTTACAGGTGAGGCCCAGTTAGAGCCAGAATCACCTGGTACAGAGAGACCAAAGTCAGGACCAGAGTTACCAGGATCAGGTCAGTCCCAGAGGGGAACAGAGTAACCATGTCCCGATGATGCCCAGATAGAACCAGCGTCACCAGGTCCAGTTGAGGCGCAGGTGGGGAGCATATTCACTAGGTCTCGTTGAGGCCTTGTTGAGGACCAGAGTCACCAGGTCTAGTTGAGGCCTAGAGGGGTACGAGATTCACCTGGTCTAGGTGCCATCCAGATGCGGACCAGAGTCACCATGTGAGGCTGAGGCCCAGAGGGGATCCAGAGTCATCATGTCCAGGTGAGGCTCAGGTGTGTAACAAAGTATCCAGGTCATAATGGTCCACAGGTGAGGACCAGAGTCACCAGATCTGGTTGAGGCTCAGTTAGGATCAGAGTCACCAGTTCCAGTTGAGGCCAAGAAGGAGTCCACAGCAATCAGGTCCAGGTGGGGAAGAAAGTCAACAGGACTGTTGAGGCCCAGATGGGGACCAGATTCACCCTGTCCAGATGATTCCCATGTGGTGACCAGGATTACCAGGTCCGGGTGAGGACCATAAGGACCAGATTCACCAGGTCCAAGTGAGGCCCACGTGGGGACCTGTGTCACCAGGTATGGGTGAGCCCCAGGTGGCAACCCCAGTCTCTAGGTCCAGGTGAGGCCAACCTGGAGGCCATGCAGAGGAACCGTGTCCCGGTGATGCCCAAGTAGGGACCAGAGTTAGCAGGTCCAGCTGAGGCCAACCTGCAGGCCATGCAGTGGATCCATGTCCCGATGATGCCCAGGTAGGGACCAGAGTCACCAGGTCCAAATGAGGCCCAGATGGAGCATATTCAATAGGTCCAGGTGAGGCCCAGTTGAGGACCAGAGTCACCAGAACTGGTTCAGGCCTAGAGGGGTACCAGAATCGCCTGGTCCATGTGACATCCAGATGGAGACCAGAGTCACCAGGTCAGGGTTAGGCCCAGAGTGGTTCGAGAGTCCAGAGCCTCATGTCCAGGTGAGGCTCAGGTGTGGAACAGAGTCACCAGATACCAATGAGGCCCAGGTGAGGACCAGAGTCACCAGGTCTGGGTGCACGCAGATAGGATCAGAGTCCCCATGTCCAGGTGAGGCCATGAAAGAGTCCACAGCAATCAGGTCAAGGTGGGGAACAAAGTCACCAGGACTGAGTGAGGCCAAGATGAGGTCGGATTCGCCAGGTCGAGGTGAGGCCCAGGTGGTGACCAGAGTCCCCGGGTCTGGGAGAGGACCAGGTAAGGACCAGATTCACCAGGTCCAGGAGGCCCACGTGGAGACCTGAGTCACCAGGAATGGGTGAGTCCCAAGTGGCATCCCCACTAACCAGGTCCATGTGAGGCCAACCTGCAGGCCAAGTCACCCAATCCACGTGAGGACCGAGTGGGGACTGGAGTCACCAGTTAAAAGTGATTCTACAAGAACAACACAGTCATCGGATCCTGGTGTGGTTCATGTGGGAACGAGAGTCACCAGGTCCAGGTGAGACCCAGGTGGGGACCACAGTCACCAGGTCCAGATTGAGGCCTAGGTCGGGGGACCAGAGTCATCAGGACCAGTTGAGGCCAAAGTGTGGAGCAAAGTTATCATGTCCATGTGAGGCCCAGGTGGGGAACAGAGTAACCATGTCCCAAAGATGCCAGGTGGGAAAAGAGTCACAAGGTCCAGACGAGGCCTTAGTGAGGAGTAGATTCACCAGGTCCTGTTGAGGCCCAGTTGAGGACCAGTGTCCCCAGCTCCGGGAGAGTCCCAGAGGGGGACCAGAGTGACCCGGTTCTGGTGATATCCAGGTGGGGACCTGAGTCACCACGTCAGGGTGAGGCCCAGAGGGGGACGAGAATCACTAGGTCCAGGTGAGGCCCCGATGTGTAACTGAGAACCCAGGTCCCATGAATCCCACATGAGGACCTGAATCACCAGGTCCAGGTGAGGTCCCTGTGGGAGCCAGTCACCTCGTCCAGGTGAGGCCCAGGTGGGAACACAGTCACCAGGTCCAGGTGAGGCCCAGGTATATAAGAGAGTATCCAGGTCCCAATGTTGCCCAGGTAAGGACCAGTGTCAACAGATCCAGGAGAGGCCCAAATATGGATCAGAGTCATTGTGTTCCAGGTGAGGCCAGATGGAGACCACAGGAACCAGGTCCAGGAGAGCCCCATATGGGAACCAGAGCCACCACATCCAGGTGAGGTCCAGGTGGGACCACAGTCACAAGGTCCAGGTGAGGCGCTGGTGGCAACAGGATTCACCAAGTCCAGGTGAGGCCCAGGTGGCGACCAGTCACCAGATCCAAATGTGGAACAGCTAAGGACCAGATTCACCAGGCCCAAGTGAAGCCCAAGGGGTGACCAGAGTCACCAGGTAAGGGTGAGGCCCAGAGGGGAACCAGAGTAACCAGTTTAGTTTGAGGCCCAGAATGGGACCAGAGGTCCCGGGTCAAAGTTAGCCCTAGCTGTGGAATAGAGTATCCAGGTCCCAATGATGCCTGGGTGAGGACCAGAGTCACTAGGGCCATGCAGGCCCAGATGCGGAACAGAATCGCTATGTCCAGGTGAGTAATAGAATAAGACCACAATCACCAGTACCAGGTGTGCCCCTTGTGGGAACCAGAGCCACTCTATCCAGGTGAGTCCCAGGTCCATATGAGGCCCACGTGAGGACCAGATTCATCAGGTCGAATTGAGGCATAGCTGGGGACAAGAGTCACCAGGTCTGGGTGCGGCCTAGGTGGGGCAAGATTCAGCAGTTCTGAGTTAGGTCAAAGTGGGGACGAGAGACACCAGTACAGGTGAGGCCAAACTGAGACCAGAGTCAACAGATCCAGGCGAGGTCCATGTTGGAAAGAGAGTCACCAGGTCGAGGAGAGGTCCAGGTGGGGACCAGAGTCACAAGATCCAGGTGAAGTCCAGGTAGGGACGAGAGTCTCCAGATCCAGGTGAAGCCCAGGTGGGGACCAGAGTCACTAGGTCCAGATGAGGCCCAGGTGAAGATCAGAGTTACCAGGTACACGTGAGGCCCCGGTGGGGATCAGAGGCAACAGGTCCATGTGAGGCCGGCTTGGGGACCATGGTCAACAAGTCTACTTGAGGCCCAGATGTGGAACACAGTAAGCAGGTACAGGTGAGTACGCGGTTTTGACATAAGTCACCACGTCCAGGTGAGGCCCAGGTGGGGACCAGGATCACAAGATTCAGGGTAGGCCCTTGAAATTACCAGAGTCAACAGTTCGAGATCAGCGCAGGTGGCAACCAGGGTCAGCAGGTCCAAGTCAGGCCAAAGTGGGGTTCACAGTCACTAGGGTACGGTGAGACCCAGAGGTAGATCAGAATCACCTGGTCCAGGTGAGGTCCAGTTGTGGAACACAGTCACCGGGTCCCAATTTTGCCCAGTTGAGGACCATGGTCAACAGGGCCAGGTGAGGCCCAGAAGGAGACCGGAGTCCCCAAAGCGGGTGAAGCCCAGGTGGGGACCACAGTCTCCAGATCCAGGGTAGTCTCAGGTGCAGACCAGAATGACCAGGTCCTCTTGAGGTGCAGGTGGCAACCACACTCACCAGGGCCCTGTGAGGCCCTGGTGGGGACCAGAGTCACGAGGTACATGAGAAGCTAGAAACACTGCAGCCACCAGGTCCACATGATGTCCATGTGGGAACGAGAATCACCAGTTACAGGGGAGGACCAGTTGTGGATCCGACTCAGCATGTCCAGGTGAGACCCAGGTGGGAACCAGTGTCAACATGTCCAGGTGTGGCCCAGGTGAAGACCAGAGTTAATAGGTCCGGCTAGGTCACTGTTAGTGAACAGTGTAACCGTATCCTGATGCTACCAAGGTGGGTATCAGAGACACCAGGTCCTGGTGAGGCCCACTTGGGACCAGAGACATGAGGTCCAGGTGAGGTCCCGATGGGAACCACAGTCACCAGGTCAGGTGAGGCCATGCTTAGGATAAGAGTCATCAGTTACCGGTGAACCCAAGGTGGATCCAGAGTCACCTGGTAAAGAAGAGGCCAAATCAGGACCAGAGTTACCAGGATCAGGTCAGTCCCAGTGGGGAATACAGTATCCATGTCCTGATGATGCCCAGGTAGAACCAGAGTCACCAGGTCCAAATGAAGCACAGTTGGGGAGAATATTCCCTAGGTCCCGGTGAGGCCCAGGTGAGAACCAGAGTCACCAGGTCTAGTTGAGGCCTAGAGGGGTACGAGATTCACCTTGTCTAGGTGACATCCACATGGGGACCAGAGTTACCACGTCAGGGTGAGGCCCAGAGTGGATCCAGAGTCATCATGTCCAGGTGAGGCTCAGGTGTGGTACAGAGTATCCTGTTCATAGTGGTCCACAGGGGAGGACCAGAGTCAGGAGATTGAGCTAGGCCCAGTTAGGATGAGAGTCACCAGTTCCAGGTGAGGCCAAGAAGGAGTCCACAGCAATCAGGTCCAGGTGGGGAACAAAGTCACCAGGACTGGGGGAGGCCCAGATGGGGACCAGATTCACCCGGTCCAGGTGATTCCCAGGTGGGGACCAGAGTCACTAGGTCCAGATGAGGCCCAGGTGAGGACCAGAGTCACCAGGTCCAGGAGAGGTTCAGGTATGGACCAGAGTCACCAGTTCCAGGTGAAATCCAGGTGGGGACCAGAGTCACCAGATCCAGGTGAAGCCCAGGTGGGGACCACAGTCACTAGGTCCAGATGAGGCCCAGGTGAGGACCAGAGTCACCAGATCTGGGAGAGGCCCAGTTGTGATCAGAGTTACCACTTCCAGGTGAGGCCAAGAAGGTGTCCACAGCAATCAGGTCCACGTGGGGAACAAAGTCACCAGGACTAGGTGATGCCAGGTGGTGACCAGATTTACCAGTTCCGGGTGAGGACTAGGTAATAGGATCAGAGTCACCAGTTCAAGGTGAGGGCAAGAAAGAGTCCAGAGCAATCAGGTCCAGTTGGAGAACATAGTCACCAGGACTGGAATAGGCCCAGATGGGGACCAGATTCACCAGGTCCAGGTGAGGCCCATGTTGTGACCAGATTCCCCGGGTCTGGGAGAAGTCCAGGTAAGGGTCAGATTCACCAGGTCCAAGAGGCCCATGTGGGGACCTGAGTCACCAGGTATGGGTGAGGCCCAGGTGGCATCCCACTAATCAAGTCCAGGTGAGGCCAACCTGCAGGCCAGAGTCACCAGGCCCAGAGGAGGCCCAAGGGGTGACCAGAGTCACCAGGTAAGGGTGAGGTTAAGAGGGGGAACCAGAGTAACCAGTTTAGTTTGAGGCCCAGAATGAGACCAGCGGTTCCTGGTAAAAGTGAGGCCCAGGTGTGGAATAGAGTATCCAGGTCCCAGTGATGCCTGAGTGAGGACCAGAGTCACTAAGGCCATGCAGGCCCAGATGGGGAACAGAATCACTAGGTTCTGGTGAGGCATAGAATAAGACCACATTCAGCAGTATCAGGTGAGCCCCTAGTGGGAACCAGAGCCACTCTTTCCAGCTGAGTCCCAGGTGAATGTGAGGTCCACGTGAGGACCATATTCATCAGGTCGAATTGAGGAATAGCTAGGGACAAGAGCCACCAGGTCTGGGTGCGTAATAGGTGGGGCAAGATTCAGCAGTTCTGAGTTAGGTCAAAGTGGGCAAGAGAGACACCAAGTCCAGGAGAGGTCCAGATTGGGACCAGAGTCACCAGATCCAGGTGAAGCCCAGGTGGGGACCAGAGTCTCTAGGTCCAGATGACTCCCAGGTGAGGACCAGAGTTACAAGGTACACGTGAGGCCTCGGTGGGGATCAGATTCAACAGGTCCTTGTGAGGCCGGCTAGGGGACCATGGTCAACAGGTCTACTTGAGGCCCAGGTGTGGAACACAGTAAGCAGGTCCAGGTGAGTCCCCATGGTGACAAGAGTCACCACGTCCAGGTGAGGCCCAGGTTCGGACCAGGATCACCAGGTACAGGGGAGGCCTTTGAAAGATCCAGAGTCAACAGTTCGAGTTCAGGCGCAGGTTTCAACCAGGGCCAGCAGGTCTAAGTCAGGGGAAAGTGGGGTTCACAGTCACTAGGGAATGGTGAGACCCAGAGGGGCAACAGAGTCACGTGGTCCAGGTGAGGTCCAGTTGTGGAACACAGTCACCGCGTCCCAATTTTGCCCAGTTGAGGACCATGGTCAACAGGGCCTGGTGAGCCTCACATGGGGACGAGAGTCCCCAAATCCAGGTGAAACCCAGGTGGGGACCACAGTCACCAGATCCAGGGTAGTCTCAGGTGCAGACCAGAATCACCAGGTCCAGGTGAGGTGCAGGTGGCAACCACACTCACCAGGTCCCGGTGAGGCCCTGGTGGGGACCAGTGTCACAAGGTACATGACAAACTAGAAACACCGCAGCCACCAGGTCCACATGATGTCCATGTGGGAACGAGAATCAACAGTTATAGGTTAGGACCAGGTGGGTATCTGACTCACCATTTCCAGGTGAGACCCAGGTGGGAACGAGTGTCACCATGTCCAGGTGTGGCCCAGGTGAAGACCAGAGTTAATAGGTCCGGCTGGGTCACTGTTAGTGAACAGTGTAACCATATCCTGATGCTACCCAGGTATGTACCAGAGACACAAGGTCCTGGTGAGGCCCAGGTGGGACCAGAGACATGAAGTCCAGGTGAGGTCCCGATGGGAACCACAGTCACCAGGTCAGGTGAGGCCATGCTTTGGATCAGAGTCACTAGTTACAGGTGAGGCCCAGGTGGAGCCAGAGTCACCTGGTACAGAAGAGGCTAAAGTAAGGACCAGAGTTACCAGGATCAGGTCAGTCCCAGTGGGAAACAGAGTAACCATGTCCCGATGATGCCCAGGTAGACCCAGCGTCACCAGGTACAGATGAGGCGCAGGTGGGGAGCATATTCACTAGGTCTCGGTGACACCCAGTTGAGGACCAGTGTCACGAGGTCTATTTGAGCCCTAGAGCGGTACCAGATTCACCTAGTCTAGGTGACATCCAGATGGGGACCAGAGTCACCATGTCAGGGTGAGGCCCAAAGGGGATCCAGAGTCATCATGTCCAGGTGAGGCTCAGGTGTGGAACAGAGTATCCAGGTCATAATGGTCCACAGGTGAGGACCAGAGTCACCAGATCTGGGTGAGGCTCAGGTTGGATCAGAGTCACCAGTTCCAGTTGAGGCCAAGAAGGAGTCCACAGCAATCAGATCCAGAGGGGAACAAAGTCACCAGGACTGGGTGAGGCCCAGATGGGGACCAGATTCACCAGGTCCAGGTGATTCCCATGTGGTGATCAGGGTTACCAGGTGCGGGTGAGGTCCAGGTAAGGACGAGATTCACCAGGTCATACTGGGCCCACGGGGACCTGTGTCACCATGCATGGGTGAGGACCAGGTGCCAACCCCACTCACCAGGTCCAGGTGAGGCCAACCTGCAGGCCATGTAGAGGAACCATGTCCCGATGATGCCCAGGTAGGGACCAGAGTTACCAGGTCCAGGTGAGGCCAACCCCAGGCCATGCAGCTGAACCATGTCCCGATGATGCCCAGGAAGTGACCAGAGTCACCAGATCCAAATGAGGCCCAGTTGGAGCATATTCACTAGGTCCAGGTGAGGCCCAGTTGAGGTCCAGAGTCACCAGATCTGGTTGAGTATTAGAGGGGTACAAGAATCACCTGGTCCAGTTGACATCCAGATGGGGACAAGAGTCACCAGGTCAGGGTGAGGCCCAGAGAGGTTCCAGAGTCATCATGTCCAGGTGAGGCTCAGGTGTGGAACAGAGTCACCAGGTACCAATGAAGCCCAGGTGAGGACCAGAGTCACAAGGTCTTGGTGACACTCAGATAGGATCAGAGTCACCAGTTCCAGGTGAGGCCAAGAGAGAGTCCACAGCAATCAGGTCCAGGTGGGGAACAAAGCCACCAGGACTGGGTGAGGCCCAGAAGGGGACCAGATTCACCAGGTCCAGGTGAGGCGAGGTGGTGACCAGAGTCCCCGGGTCTGGGAGAGGACCAGGTAAGGACGAGATTCACCAGGTCCAAGAGGCCCACGTGTGAAACTGAGTCACCAGGTATGGGTGAGGCCCAGGTGGCAACCCCACTCACCAAGTCCAGGTGAGGCCAACTTGCAGGCCAGAGTCACCAGATCCAGGTGAGGCCCTAGTGGGGACCGGAATCACCAGGTAAATGTGAGTCTACAAGAAAACCACATTCACCAGGTCCAGGTGTGGTTCATGTGTGAACGAGAGTCACCAGGTCCAGGTGAGACCCAGGTGGGGACCATAGTCACCAGGTCCAGATTGAGGCCTAGGTGGGGGGAACAAATTGATCAGGACAAGTTGAGGCCAAAGTGTGGAGCAAAGTTATCATGTCCAGGTGATGTCTAGGTGGGGAACAGAGTAACCATGTCCCATTGATGCCAGGTGGGAAAAGAGTCACAAGGTACAGATGAGGCCTAAGTGAGGACTAGATTCACCAGGTCCTGTTGAGGCCCAGTTGAGCACCAGTGTCCCCAGCTCCGGGTGAGTCCCAGAGGGGGACCAGAGTCACCCGGTTCTGGTGATATCCAGGTGGGGATAAGACTCACCACATCAGCGTGAGGCCCAGAGGGGGACGAGAATCACTAGTTTCAGGTGAGGCCCCGATGTGGAACTGAGAAAAAAGGTGCAATAATGCCCAAATGAGGACCTGAGTCACCAGGTACAGGTGAGGCCAAACTGAGGACCAGAGTCACCAGATCCAGGTGAAGCCAAGGTGGGGACCAGAATCACTAGGTCCTGATGAGCCCAAGTGAGGACCAGTTTACCAGGTACACGTGAAGCCCCGGTGGGAATCAGAGGCAACAGGTCCATATGAGGCCGGCTTCGGTACCATGGTCAACAGGTCTAATTGAGGCCCAGGTGTGGAACACAGTAACCAGGTCCAGGTGAGTCCCCGGTGGTGACAAGAGTCACCACGTCCAGGTGAGTCACAGGGGGGCCCAGGACCACCATGTACAGGGGAAGCCCTTGAATGAACCAGTCAACAGTTCGAGGTCAGGCACAGGTGTCAACCAGGGTGAGCAGGTCCAAGTCAGGCCAAAGTGGGGTTCACAGTCACTAGGGCACGGTGAGACTCAGAGAGGGACCAGAGTCACCTGGTCCAAGTGAGGTCCAGGGGTGGAACACAGTCACCGGGTCCCAATTTTGCCAGTTGAGGACCATGGTTGACAAGGCCAGGTGAGGCCCAGATTGGGGATCTTCAATCTGGATCAGAGTCACCAGTTCCAGTTGGGGCTAAGAAGAAGTCCACAGCAATCAGTTCCAGATTGACGCCTAGGTTGGGTGACCAGAGTCATCAGGACCAGTTGAGGCCAAAGTGTGGAGCAAAGTTCTCATGTCCAGGTGAGGCCCAGGTGGGGAACAGACTAATCATGTCCCATTGATGCCAGGTGGGAAAAGAGTCACAAGGTCCAGACGAGGCCTAAGTGAGGAGTAGATTCACCAGGTCGTGTTGAGGCCCAGTTGAGGACCAGTGTCCCCAGCTCCGGGTGAGTCCCAGAGGGGGACCAGCGTCACCCGGTTCTGGTGATATCCAGGTGGGGACCAGAGTCACCACGTCAGGGTGAGGACCATAATGGGACGAGAATCACTAGGTCCAGGTGAGGCCCCGATGTGGAACTGTGAAACCAGGTCCCATGATGCCCATATGAGGACCTGAGTCACCAGGTCCAGGTGAGGTCCCTGTGGGAACCAGTCACTTCGTCCAGGTGAGGCCCAGGTGGGACCACAGTCACCAGGTCCTGGTGAGGCCCAGGTATATAAGAGAGTATCCAGGTCCCAATGATGCCCAGGTAAGGACCAGAGTCAACAGGTCCAGGAGAGGCCCAAATATAGATCAGAGTCATTGTTTTCCAGGTGAGGCCAGAGGGAGACCACAGGACCAGGTCCAGGAGAGCCCCATATGGGAACCAGAGCCACCAGATCCAGGTGAGGTCCAGGAGGGACCACAGTCACAAGGTCCAGGTGAGGCGCAGGTGGCAACAGGATTCAACAAGTCCAGGTGAGGCCCACGTGGTGACCTGTCACCAGGGCCAGGTGCGGACAAGCTAAGGACCAGATTCACGAAGCCCAAGTAAAGCCCAAGGGGTGACCAGAGTCACCAGGTAAGGGTGAGGCCCAGAGGGGAACCAGAGTAATCAGTTTAGTTTGAGGCCCAAAATGGGACCAGAGGTCCCTGGTCAAACTAGGCCCAGGTGTGGCATAGAGTATCCAGGTCCCAATGATGACTGGGTGAGGACCAGAGTCACTAGGGCCATGCAGGCTCAGATGGGGAACAGAATCACTAGGTCCTGGTGAGGCATAGAATAAGACCACAGTCAACAGTATCAGGTGAGCCCCTTGTGGGAACCAAAGACACTCTATCCAGCTGTGTCCCAGGTCCATGTGAGGCCCACGTGAGGACCAGATTCATCAGGTCGAATTGAGGCATAGCTGGGGACAAGAGTCACCAGGTCTGGGTGCGGGCTAGGTGGGGCAAGATTCAGCAGTTCTGAGTTAGGTCAAAGTGGGGACGAGAGACACCAGGTCCAGGTGAGGCCAAACTGAGGACCAGAGTCACCAGATCCAGGTGAGGTCCATGTTGGAAAGAGAGTCACCAGGTCCAGGAGAGGTCCAGGTGGGGACCAGAGTCACCAGATCCAGGTGAAGTCCAGGTGGGGACCAGAGTCACCAGATCCATGTGAAACCCAGGTGGGGACCAGAGTCACTAGGTCCTGATTAGGCCCAGGTGAGGATCAGAGTTACCAGATACACGTGAGCCCTTGGCGGGGATCAGAGCAAAAAGGTCCACGTGAGCCCTGCTTGGGGACCATGGTCAACAAGTCTACCTGAGGCCCAGGTGTGGAACACAGTAATCATGTCCAGGTGAGTCCCCGGTGGTGACAAGAGTCACCACGTCCAGTTGAGGCCCAATTGGGGACCAGGATCACCAGGTACAGGGGAGGCCCTTGAGAGAACCAGAGTCAACATTCGAGGTCAGGCGCAGGTGGCAACCAGGGTCAGCAGGTCCAAGTCAGGCCAAAGTGGGGTTCACAGTCACTAGGGCATAGTGAGACCCACAGGGGGACCAGAGTCACCTTGTCCAGGTGAGATCCAGTTGTGGAACAGAGTCACCGGGTCCCAATTCTGCCCAGTTGAGGACCATGGTCAACAGGGCCAGGTGAGGCCAAGATGGGGACCGGAGTCCCCAAATTCAGGTGAAGCCCAGGTGGGGACCACAGTCACCAGATCCAGGGTAGTCTCAAGTGGAGACCAGAATCACCAGGTCCTGGTGAGGTGCAGTTGGCAACCACTCTCACCAGGTCCGGGTGAGGCCCTGTTGGGGACAAGAGTCACGAGGTACATGACAAACTAGAAACACTGCAGCCACCAGGTCCACATGATGTCCATGTGGGAACGAGAATTACAAGTTACAAGTGAGGACCAGGTGGGGATCTGACTCACAATTTCCAGGTGAGACACAGGTGGGAACGAGTGTCACCATGTCCAAGTGTGGCCCAGGTGAAGACCAGAGTTAATAGGTCCGGCCGGGTCACTGTTAGTGAACACTGTAACCATATCCTGATGCTACTCAGGTGTGTACCAGATACAAGGTCCTGGTGAGTCCCAGTTGGGACCAGAGACATGAGGACCAGGTGAGGTACCGATGGAAACCACAGTCACCAGGTCAGGTGAGGCCATGCTTAGGATCAGAGTCACCACTTACAGGTGAGGTCCATGGGGAGCCAGAGTCACATGGCACAGAAGAGGCGAAAGTCAGGACCAGAGTCACCACGATCAGGTCAGTCCCACTGGGAATAGAGTAACCACGTCCCTATGATGCCCAGGTAGAACCACAGTTACCAGGTCCAGGTGCGGCCAACCTAAAGGCCATGCAGTGGAACCATGTCCCGATGAAGCCCAGGTAGGGAAGAGAGTCACCAAGTCCAAATGAGGCCCAGATGGAGCATATTCAATAGGTCCAGGTGAGGCCCAGTTGAGGACCAGAGTCACCAGATCCAGGTGAAGCCAAGGTGGGTCCAGAGTCACTAGGTCCAGATGAGGCCCAAGTGAGGACCAGTGTTACCAGGTACACGTGGTGCCCCGGTGGGAATCAGAGGAAACAGGTCCATATGAGTCAGGCTTCGGTACCATGGTCAACAGGAATACTTGAGGCCCAGGTGTGGAACACAGTAACCAGGTCCAGGTGAGTCCCCGGTGGTGACAAGGGGCACCACGTTCAGCTGAGTCCCAGGGGGGACCAAGATCACCAGGGACAGGGGAAGCCCTTGAATGAACCAGAGTCAACAGTTCGAGGTCAGGCGCAGGTGTCAACGTGGGTCAGCAGGTCCAAGTCAGGCCAAAGTCGGGTTCACAGTCACTAGGGCACGGTGAGACCCAGAGGGGGACCAGAGTCACCTGGTCCAGGTGAGGTCCAGGGGTGGAACACAGTCACCGCGTCCCAATTTTGCCAGTTGAGGACCATGGTTCACAGGGCCAGGTGAGGCCCAGATTGGGGATCCTCAATCTGGATCAGAGTCACCAGTTCCATTTGAGGCTAAGAAGGAATCCACAGCAATCATGTCCAGATTGACGCCTAGGTCGGGGGACCAGAGTCATCAGGACTAGTTGAGGCCAAAATGTGGAGCAAAGTTATCATGTCCAGGTGAGGCCCAGGTGGGGAACAGACTAACCATGTCCCATTGATACCAGGTGGGAAAAGAGTCACAAGATCCAGACGAGGCCTAAGTGAGGAGCAGATTCACCAGGTCCTGTTGAGGCCCAGTTGAGGACCAGTGTCCCCAGCTCCGGGTGAGTCCCAGAGGGGGACCAGAGTCACCCGGTTCTGGTGATATCCAGGTGGGGACCAGAGTCACCACGTCAGGGTGAGGACCATAATGGGACGAGAATCACTAGGTTCAGGTTAGGTCCCGATGTGGAACTGAGAAACCAGGTCCCATGATGCCCATATGAGGACCTGAGTCACCAGGTCCAGGTGAGGTCCCTGTGGGAACCAGTCACCTCGTCCAGGTGAGGCCCAGGTGGGACCACAGTCACCAGTATCATGTGAGCCCCTTTTGGGAACCAGAGCCACTCTATCCAGCTGAGTCCCAGGTCCATGTGAGGCCAACGTGAGGAGCAGATTCATCAGGTCGAATTGAGGCAGAGCTGGGAACAAGAGTCACCAGGTCTGCGTGCGGCCTAGGTGGGTCAAGAATCAGCAGTTCTGAGTTAGGTCAAAGTGGGGACGAGAGAAACCAGGTCCAGGTGAGGCCAAACTGAGGACCAGAGTCACCAGATCCAGGTGAGTTCCAGGTGGGGACCAGAGTCACCAGATCCAGGTGAAGCCCAGGTGGGGACCAGAGTCACTAGGTCCAGATGAGGCCCAGGGGAGGACCAGAGTTACCAGGTACACGTGAGGCCCCGGTGGGGATCAGAGGAAACAGGTCTATGTGAGTCCGCCTTGGGGACCATGGTCAACAGGTCTACTTGAGGCCCAGGTGTGGAACACAGTAAGCAGGTCCTGGTGAGTCCCCCGTGGTGACAAGGGTCACCACGTTCAGGTGGGGCCCAGTTGCGGACCAGGATCACCAGGTACAGGGGAGGCCTTTGAGAGAACCAGAGTCAACAGTTCGAGGTCAGGCGCAGGTGGCAACCAGGGTCAACAGGTCCAAGTCAGGCCAAAGTGGGGTTCATAGTCACTAGGACATGGTGAGACCCAGAGGGGGACCAGAGTCACCTGGTCCTGTGAGGTCCAGTTGTGCAACTTAGTCACCGGGTCCCAATTTTGCCCAGTGAGGACCATGGTCAACAGGGCCAGTTGAGGCCCAGATGGGGACCGGAGTCCCCAAATCCAGGTGAAGCCCAGGTGGGGACCACAGTCACCAGATGCAGGGTAGTCTCAGGTGCAGACCAGAATCACCAGCTGCAGGTGAGGTGCAGGTGGCAACCACACTCACCAGGTCCCGGTGAGGCCCTGGTGGGACCAGAGTCACGAGGTACATGAGAAGCTAGAAACACTGCAGCCACCAGGTCGACATTGTGTCCATGTGGGAACGAGAATCACCAGTTACAAATGAGGCCCAGGTGGGGATCCGATGCACAATGTCCAGGTGAGACCCAGGTGGGAACCAGTGTCACCACATCCAGGTGTGGCCCAGGTGAAGACCAGAGTTAATATGTCCCGCTGTGTCACTGATAGTGAAGAGTGTAACGATATCCTGATGCTACCCAGGTGTGTACCAGAGACACCAGGTCCTGGTGAGGCCCAGGTGCGACTAGAGACATGAGGTCCAGGTGAGGTCCCGATGGGAACCACAGTCAGAAAGTCAGGTGAGGCCATGCTTAGGATCAGAGTCACCAGTTACAGATGAGGCCCAGGTGGAGCCAGAGTCACCTGGTACAGAAGAGGCCAAAGTCAGGACCAGAGTTACCAGGATCAGGTCAGTCCCAGTGGGGAATACAGTAACCATGTCCCGATGATGATCAGGTAGAACCAGAGTCACCAGGTCCAGATGAGGCGCAGGTGGGGAGCATATTCTCTAGGTCCCAGTGAGGCCCAGTTGAGGACCAGAGCCACCAGGTGTAGTTGAGGCCTAGAGGGTTACAAGATTCACCTGGTCTAAGTGACATCCAGATGGGGACCAGAGTCACCATGTCAGGGTGAGGCCCAGAGGGGATCCAGAGTCTTCATGTCCAGGTGAGGCTCAGGTGTGGAACAGAGTATCCAGGTTAATGGTCCACAGGTGAGGACCAGAGTCACCAGATCTGGGTGAGGCTCAGTTAGGATCAGAGTCACCAGTCCCAGTTGAGGCCAAGAAGGCGTCCACAGCAATCAGGTCCCTGTGGGGAACAAAGTCACCAGGACTGGGTGAGGCCTAGATGGGGAGCAGATTCACCAGGCCCAGGTGATTCCCAGTTGGTGAATAGAGTTACCAGTTCTGGGGAAGGACCAGGTAAGGACCAGATTCACCAGGTCCAATTGAGGCCCACGTGGGGACCTGTGTCACCAGGTATGGGTGAGGCACAATTGGCAACCCCACTCACCAGGTCCAGGTGAGGCCAACCTGCAGGCCATGCAGTGGAACCATGCCCCGATTATGCCCAGGTAGGGACCAGAATTACCAGGTCCAGGTGAGGCCAACCTGCAAGCCATGCATTGGAACCATATCCCTATGATGCCCAGGTAGGTACCAGAGTCACCAGGTCCAAATGAGTCCCAGATGGAGCATATTCACTAGATCCAGGTGAGGCCCAGTTGAGGACCAGGTTCACCAGAACTGGTTGAGGCCTAGAGCGGTACCAGAATCACCTGGTCCAGGTGACATCCAGATGGGGACCAGAGTCACCAGGGCAGGGTGAGACCCAGAGAGGTTCCAGAGTCATCATGTCCAGTTGAGGCTCAGGTGTAGAACAGAGTCACCAGGTACCAATGATGCCCAGGTCGAGGACCAGAGTCACCAGGTCTGGGTGACGCGCAGATAGGATCAGAGTCACCAGTTCCAGGTGAGGCTAAGAAAGAGTCCACAGCAATCAGGTCCAGGTGGGGAACAAAGTCACCAGGACTGGGTGAGGCCCAGATCACCAGGTCCATGTGAGGTGCAGGTGGCAACCACACTCACCCGGTCCCGGAGAGGCCCCAGGTGGGGACCAGAGACACGACGTACATGAGAAGCTAGAAACACTGCAGCCACCAGGTTCACATGATGTCCATGTGGGAATGAAAATCACCAGTTACAGGTGAGGACCAGGTGGGGATCTGACTCACCATGTCCAGGTGAGACCCAGGTGGGAACCAGTGTCACCATGTCCTCGTGTGCACCAGGTGAAGACCAGAGTTATTAGGTCCGGCTGGATGAGTGTTAGTGAACAGTGTAACCATATGCTGATGCTACCCAGGTGGGTACCAGAGACACCAGGTCCTGATGAGTCCCAGGTGTAACCGGAGACATGAGGTCCAAGTGAGGTCCCGATGGGAACCACAGTCACCGGGTCAGGTGAGCCCATGCTTAGGATCAGAGTTACCAGGTACAGGTGAGGCCCAGGTGGAGCCAGAGTCACCTGGTACAGAAGAGGCCAAAGTCAGGACCAAAGTTACCAGGATCAGGTCAGTCACAGTGGGTAATACAGTAACTATGTCCCAATGATGCCCAGGTAGATTCAGAGTCACCAGGTCCAGCGAGGCGCAGGTGGGTAGAATATTCACTAGGTCCAGGTGAGGCCCAGATGAGGACCAGAGTCACCAGGTCTAGTTGACGCCTAGAGGGGTACCAGATTCACCTGGTCTAGGGGACATCCAGATGGGGACCAGAGTCACCATGTCAGGGTCAGGCCCAGAGGGCATCCAGAGTCATCATGTCCATGTGAGGTTCAGGTGTGGAACAGAGTATCCAGGTCATAATGGTCCACAGGTGAGGACCAGAGTCACCAGATCTGGGTGTGGCCCAGTTAGGAGCAGAGTCACAAGTTCCAGGTGAGGCCAAGAAGGAGTCCACAGCAATCAGGTCCAGGTGGGGATCAAAGACACCAGGAATGTGTGAGGCCCAGATGGGGACCAGATTCACGAGGTCCAGGTGATTCCCATTTGGTGACAAGGGTTACCAGTTCCGGGTGAGGACCAGGTAAGAACCAGATTCACCAGGTCCAAGTGACGCCGACGTGAGACCTGTGTCACCAGGTATGGGTGAGGCCCAGGTGGCAAGCCCACTCACCAGGTCTAGGTGAGGCCAACCTGCAGGCCATGCAGAGGAACCGTGTCCCGATGATGCCCAGGTAGGGACCAGAGGTACGAGGTCCAGGTGACGCCAACCTGCAGGCCATGCAGAGGAACCGTGTCCCGATGAGGCCCAGGTAGGGACCAGAGTTAACAGGTCAAGAAGAGGCCAACCTGCAGACCATTATGTGGAACCAGGTCGCGATGTTTCCCACGTAGGGACCAGAGTCACCAGGTCCAAATGAGGCCCAGATGGAGCATATTTACCAGGTCCAGATGAGGCGCAGGTGGGGAGCATATTCACTAGGTCTCGGTGAGACCCAGTTGAGGACCAGTGTCACCAGGTGCAAATTTGGCCCAGATGGAGCATATTCACTAGGTCCAGGTGAGGCCCAGTTGAGAACCAGAGTCACCAGATCTGGTTGAGGCCTAGAGGGGTACCAGAATCACTTGGTCCAGGTGACATCCAGATGGGGACCAGAATCACCAGGTCAGGGTGAGGCCCAGAGGGGTTCCAGAGTCATCATGTCCAGGTGAGGCTCTGGTGTGGAACAGAGTCACCAGGTACCAATGATGCCCAGGTGAGGCCCAGGGTCACCATGTCTGGGTGACGCGCAGATATGATCAGAGTCACCAGTTCCCGGTGAGGCCAAGAAAGAGTCCACAGGAATCAGGTCCAGGTGGGGAACAAAGTCACCAGGACTGGGTGAGGCCCAGATGGGGACCAGATTCACAGGTCCAGATGAGGTCCAGTTGGGGACCAGAGTACCCGGATCTGGGATACGACCAGGTAACGACCAGATTAACAGGTCCAAGAGGCCCATGTGGGGAACTGAGTCACCAGTTATGGGTTGGCAACCCCACTCACCAGGTCCAGGTGAGGACAACCTTCAGGCAAGAGTCACCAGATCCATGTGAGGCCCTCGTGGGGACCGGAGTCACCAGGTAAATGTGCGGCTACAAAAATACCACAGTCACCATGTCCAGGTGTGGTTCATGTAAGAACGAGAGACACCACGTCTAGGTGAGAAACAGGTGGGGACCACAGTCACCAGGTCCAGATTGAGTCCTAGGTGGGGGGACCAGAGTCATAAGGACCAGTTGAGGCCAAAGTATGGAGCAAAGTTATCATGTCCAGAGAGGCCCAAGGGGGGAACAGATTAACCATGTCCCATTGATGCCAGGTGGGAAAAGAGTCACAAGGTCCCGGTGAGGCGCAGGTGGCAACAGGATTCACCAAGTCCATGTGAAGCCCAGGTGGGGACCACAGTCACCAGATCCAGGGTAGTCTCAGGTGCAGACCAGAATCACCAGGTCCAGGTGTGGTGCAGGTGGCAACCACACTCACCAGGTCCCGGTGAGGCACTGGTGGGGACCAGAGTCACGAGGTACATGATGAGCTAGAAACAGATAGGATCCCTGGGTGGCGCAGCGGTTTGTGCCTGCCTTTGGCCCAGGGCGCGATCCTGGAGACCCGGGATCGAATCCCACGTCGGGCTCCCGGTGCATGGAGCCTGCTTCTCCCTCTGCCTGTGTCTCTGCCTCTCTCTCTCTCTGTGACTATCATAAATCAATAAAAATTAAAAAAAAAAGATTCTAGGAACACTGCGGCCAAAAGGTCCACATGATCTCCATGTGGGAACGAGAATCACTAGTTACAGGTGAGGACCAGGTGGGGATCCGACTCACCATATCCAGGTGAGACCCAGGTGGGTAACAGTGTCACCATGTCCAGGTGTGGCCCAGGTGAAGACCAGAGTTAATAGGTCCGGCTGGGTCACTGATAGTGAACAGTGTAACCATATCCTGATGCTACCCAGGTGGGTAGCAGAGACACCAGGTCTTGGTGAGCCCCAAGTGGGACCAGAAACATGAGGTCCAGATGAGGTCCCGATGGGAACCACAGTCACCAGGTCAGGTGAGGCCATGCTTAGGATCAGAGTCACCAGTTACAGGTGAGGCCCAGGTGGAGCCAGAGTCACCTGGTACAGAAGAGGCCAAAGTCAGGACCAGAGTTACCAGGATCAGGTCAGTCCCAGTGTTGAATAGAGTAACCATGTCCCGATGATGCCCAGGTAGAAACAGAGTCACCAGGTCCAGATGAGGCGCAGGTGGGGAGCATGTTCACTAGGTCCCGGAGAGGCCCAGTTGAGGACCAGAGTCACCAGGTCAAGTTGAGGCCTAGAGGGGTACCAGATTCACCTGGTCTAGGTGACATTCAGATGGTGACCAGAGTCACCATGTCAGGGTGAGGAACAGAAAGGTTCCAGAGTCATCATGTCCAGGTGAGGCTCAGTTGTGGAACAGGGTATCCAGGTCATAAAGGTCCACAGGTGAGGACCAGAGTCAACAGATCTCGGTGAGGCCCAGTTAGGATCAGAGTCACCAGTTCCAGGTGAGGCCAAGAAGGAGTCCACAGCAATCAGGTCCAGGTGGGGAACAAAGTCACCAGGACTGGATGAGGCCCAGATGGGATTCAGATTCAAAAGGTCCAGGTGATTCCCAGGTGGTGACCAGAGTTACAAGTTCCGGTTGAGGACCAGGTAAGGACCAGATTCACCAGGTCCAAGTGAGGCCTCTTGGGTACCTGAGTCACCAGGTATGGGTGAGGCCCAGGAACAAACCCACTCACCAGTTCCAGGTGAGGAAATCCTGAACGCCATGCAGAGGAACCATATCCCGATGATGCCCATGTAGGGACTAGAGTTACCAGGTCCAGGTGAAGTCAACCCGCAGGCCATGCAGTGGAACCATGTTCCGATGAAGCCCAGGTAGGGACTACAGTCACCGGGTCCAAATGAGGCCCAGATGGAGCATATTCACTATGTCCAGGTGAGGCCCAGTTGAGGACCAGAGTCACCAGATCTTGTTGAGGCTTAGAGGGGTACCAGAATCACCTGGTCCAAGTGGCATCCAGATGGAGACCAGAACACCAGTTTAGGGTGAGGCCCAGAGAGGTTCCAGAGTCATCATGTCCAGGTGAGGCTCAGGTGTGGAACAGAGTCAACAGGTACCAATCATGTCCAGGTGAGGACCAGGGTCACCAGGTCTGGGTGACTCGCAGATAGGATCAGAGTCACCAGTTAAAGGTGAGGCCAAGAAAGAGTCCACAGCAATCAGGTCCAGGTGGGGAACAATGTCACCAGGACTGGATGACGCCCAGATGGGGACCAGAAACACCAGGGCCAGGTGATTCCCAGGTGGTGACCAGAGTTACGAGTTCCGGGTGAGAACAAGGTAAGGACCAGATTCACCCGGTCCAAGTGAGGCCCACGTGGGGACCTGGGTCACCAGGCATGGGAGAGGCACAGGAGACAACCCCACTCACCAGGTCCAGGTGATGCCAACCTGCAGGCCATGCAGAGGAACCATGTCCCCATGATGCCCAGGTAGGGACTAGAGTTACCAGGTCCAGGTGATGCCAACCTTCAGGCCTTGTGTGGAACCATGTCCCGATGATGCCCAGGTAGGGACCAGAGTTACAAGGTCCAGGTGAGGCCAAGCCTGCAGGCCATGCAGTGGAACCATATCCCTATGATGCCCAGGTAGGGACCAGATTCACCAGGCCCAAGTGAAGCCCAGGGGATGTCCAGAGTCACCAGGTAAGGGTGAGGCCTAGAGGGGGAACCAGAGTAACCAGTTTAGTTTGAGGCCCAGAATGGGACCAGAGGTCCCTGGTGAAAGTGAGGCCCAGGTGTGGAATAGAGTATCTAGGTCCCAATGATGCCTGGGTGAGGACCTGAGTCACTAGGGCCATGCAGGCCCCGATGCGGAACAGAATCACTAGGTCCTGGTGAGGCATAGAATAAGACCACTGGTGAATAAGTCACCAGTAACAAGTGAGCCCCTTGTGGGAACCAGAGCCACTGTATCCAGCTGTGTCCCAGGTCCATATGAGGCACACTTGTGGACCAGATTCCTCAGGTCGAATTGAGGCATAGCTGGGGACAAGAGTCACCGGGTCTGGGTGCGCCCTAGGTGGGGCAAGATGCAGCAGTTCTGAGTTAGGTCAAAGTGGGGACGAGAGACACCATGTCCAGGTGAGGCCAAACTGAGGATCAGAGTCACCATATCCAAGTGAAGTCCATGTTGGAAAGAGAGTCACCAGTTCCAGGAGAGTTCCAGGTGGGGACCAGAGCCACCAGATCCAGGTGAAGCCCAGGTGGGAACCAGAGTCACTAGGTCCAGATGAGGCCCAGGTGAGGACCAGAGTTACCAGGTACACGTGAGGCCCCGGTGGGGATCAGAGGCAACAGGTCCATGTGAGGCCGTCTTGGGGACCATGGTCAACAGGTCTACTTGAGGCCCAGGTGTGGAACACAGTAAGCAGGTCCAGGTGAGTCCGCGGTGGTGCCTAGAGTCACCACGTCCACGTGAGGCCCAGGTGGGGACCAGGATCACCAGGTACAGGGGAGGCCCTTGAAAGCACCAGAGTCAACATTTCGAGGTCAGGCGCAGGTGGCAACCAGGGTCAGCAGGCCCAAGTCAGGCCAAAGTTGGGTTCAAAGTCACGAGGGGACGGTGAGACCCAGAGGGGGACCAGAGTCATGTGGTCCAGGCGAGGTCCAGGTGTGGAAAACAGTCACCGGGTCCCAATTTTGCCCAGTAGAGGACCATGGTCAACAGGGCCAGGTGAGGCCCGGATGGGGACCAGAGTCCCCAAATCCGGGTGAAGCCCTGGTGGGGACCACAGTCACCAGATCCAGGGTAGTCTCAGGTGCAGAACAGAATCAACGGTTCCAGGTGTGCTGCAGGTGGCAACCACACTCACCAGGGCCCGGTGAGGCCCTAGTGGAGACCAGAGTCACGAGGTACATGAGAAGCTAGAAACACTGCAGCCACCAGGTCCACATGATGTCCATGTGGGAACGATAATCACCAGTTACAGGTGAGGACCAGGTGGCTCTCCGACTCACCATGTCCAGGTGTGTCCCAGGTGAAGACCAGAGTTAATAGGTCCGGCGGGGTCACTGTTAGTGAACAGTGTAACCATATCCTGATGCTGCCCAGGTGGGTACCAGAGACACCATGTCCGGGTGAGGCCCAGGTGGGACCAGAGACATGAGGTCCAGGTGAGGTCCCGATGGGAACCTCAGTCACCAGGTCAGGTGAGGCCATGCTTAGGATCAGAGTCACCAGTTACAGGAGAGGCCCAGGTAGAGCCAGAGTCACCTGGTACAGAAGAGGTCAAACTCAGGACCAGAGTTACCAGGATCAGGTCAGTCCCAGTGTGGAATAGAGTAACCATGTCCGGATGATGCCCAGGTAGAACCAGAGTCACCAGGTCAGAGTTAGGCCCAGAGTGTTTCGAGAGTCCAGAGCCTCATGTCCAGGTGAGGCTCAGGTGTGGAACAGAGTCACCAGGTACCAATGATGCCCAGGTGAGGACTAGAGACACCAGGTCTGGGTGACCCGCAGATAGGATCAGAGTCACCAGTTCCAGGTGAGGCCAAGAAAGAGTCCACAGCAATCCCGTCCTGGTGGTGAACAAAGTCCCGAGGATTGGGTGAGGCCCAGATGGGGACCAGATTCACCAGGTCCAGGTTATTCCCAGGTGGTGAACAGAGTTACGGGTTCCGGGGAAGGACCAGGTAAGGACCAGATTCACCAGGTCCAAGTGAGGCCCATGTGGGGACCTGTGTCACCAGGCATGTGTGAGGCCCAAGTGACAAACCCTCTCACCAGGTCCATGTGAGGCCAACCTGCAGGCCATGCAGAGGAAACATGTCCCGATGATGCCGAGGTAGGGACTAGAGTTCTCAGGTCCAGGTTAGGCCAACCTGCAGGCCAAACAGTGGAACATGTCCCGATGATGCCCAGGTAGGAACCAGAGTTACCAGGTCCAGGTGAGGCCAACCTGCAGGCCATGCAATGGAACCATGTCCCGATGATGCCCAGGTAGGGAACAGAGTCACCAGGTCCAAATGAGGCCCAGATGGAGCATATTCACTAGGTGCAGGTGAGGCCCAGTTGAGGATCACAGTCACCAGATCTGATGAGTCCTAGAGGGGTACCAGAATCACCTGGACCAGGTGACATCCAGATGGGGACCAGAGTCACCAGGTCAGGGTGAGGCCAACATGCAGGTCAGAGTCTCCAGATCCAGGGGAGGCCCTTGTGGGGACCGGAGTCACAGGTAAATGTCAGTCTACAAGAACACCACAGTCAACAGGGCCCTGTGTGTTTCAAGTGGTAACGAGAGTCACCAGGTCCAGGTGAGACCCAGGTGGGGACCACAGTCACCAGGTCCAGATTGAGGCCTAGGTCGGGGGACCAGAGTCATCAGGACCAGTTGAGGCCAAAGTGTGAAGCAAAGTTATCATGTCCATGTGAGGCCCAGATGGGAAGAGTAACCATGTCCCATTGATGCCAGGTGGGAAAAGAGTCACAAGGTCCAGACGAGGCCTAAGTGAGGAGTAGATTCACCAGGTCCTGTTGAGGCCCACCTGAGGACCAGTGTCCCCAGCTCCGGGAGAGTCCCAGAGGGGGACCAGTGTCACCCGGTTCTGGTGATATCCAGGTGGGGACCAGAGTCACCACGTCAGGGTGAGGCCCAGAGGGGGACGAGAATCACTAGGTCCAGGTGATGCCCCGATGTGGAACTGAGAAACCAGGTCCCATGATGCCCATAAGAGGACCTGAGTCTCCAGGTCCAGGTGAGGTCCCTGTGGGAACCAGTCACCTCGTCCAGGGGAGGCCCAAGTGGGATCACAGTCACCAGATCCAGGTGAGGCCCAGGTATATAAGAGAGTATCCAGGTCCCAGTGATTCCCATGTAGAACCAGAGTCACCAGGTCCAGATGAGACGCAGGTGGGGAGCATGTTCACTAGGTCCCCGTGAGGCCCAGTTCAGGACCAGAGTCACCAGGTCAAGTTCAGTCCTAGAGGGATACCAAATTCACCTAGTTTAGGTGACATCCGAATGGGGACCAGAGTCATCATGTCAGGGTGAGGCCCAGAGTGGATCCAGAGTCATCATGTCCAGGTGAGGCTCAGGTGTGGAACAGAGTATCCAGGTCCTAATGGTCCATAGGTGAGGACCAGAGTCACCAGATCTGGGTGAGGCCCAGTTAGGATCAGAGTCACCAGTTCCAGTTGAGGCCAAGAAGGAGTCCACAGCAATCAGGTCCAGGTGGGGTGACAAAGTCACCAGGACTGGATGAGGACCAGATGGGGACCAGATTAACCAGGTTCATGTGATTCCCAGGTGGTGACCCGAGTTAGGAGTTCCGGGTGAGGACCAGGTAAGGACCAGATTCACCACGTCCAAGTGAGGCCCACGTGGGGACCTGTGTCACCAGGTACGGGTGAGCCCCAGGTGGCAACCCCACTCACTAGGTCCAGGTGAGGCCAACCTGGAGGCCATGCAGAGGAACCGTGTCCCGATTATGCCCAGGTAGGGACCAGAGTTACCAGGTCCAGCTGAGGCCAACCTACAGGCCATGCAGTGGATCCATGTCCCGATGATGCCCAGGTAGGGACCAGAGTCACCAGGTCCAAATGAGGCCCAGATGGAGCATATTCACTAGGTCCAGGTGAGGCCCAGTTGAGGACCAGAGTCACCAGAACTGGTTGAGGCCGAGAGGGGTACCAGAATCACCTGGTCCAGGTGACATCCAGATGGAGACCAGAGTCACCAGGTCAGGGTTAGGCACAGAGTGGTTCGAGAGTCCAGAACCTCATGTCCAGGTGAGGCTCAGGTGTGGAACAGAGTCACCAGGTACCAATGATGTCCAGGTGTGGACCAGAGTCACCAGGTCTGGGTGACAAGCAGATAGGATCAGAGTCACCAGGTCCAGGTGAGGCCATGAAAGAGTCCACAGCAATCAGGTCAAGGTGGGGAACAAAGTCACCAGGACTGAGTGAGGCCCAGATGGGGACCGGAATCACCAGGTCCAGGTGAGGCCTACGTGGTGACCAGAGTCCCCGGGTCTGGGAGAGGAGAAGGTAAGGACCAGATTCACCAGGTCCAAGAGGCACAGGTGGAGACGTGAGTCACCAAGTATGGGTGAGACCCAAGTGGCATCCCCACTAACCAGGTCCATGTGAGACCAACCTGCAGGCCAAGTCACCCGATTCACGTGAGGCCCTAGTGGGGACTGGAGTCACCAGTTAAAAGTGATTCTACAAGAACAACACAGTCACCAGGACCTGGTGTGGTTCATGTGGGAACGAGAGTCACCAGGTCCAGGTGAGACCCAGGTGGGGACCACAGTCACCAGGTCCAGATTGAGGCCTAGGTCGGGGGACCAGAGTCATCAGGACCAGTTGAGGCCAAAGTGTGGAGCAAAGTTATCATGTCCATGTGAGGCCCAGATGGGAAGAGTAACAAGTATCATGTCCCATTGATACCAGGTGGGAAAAGAGTCACAAGGTCCAGACGAGGCCTAAGTGAGGAGTAGATTCACCAGGTCCTGTTGAGGCCCAGTTGAGGACCAGTGTCCCCAACTCCGGGTGACTCCCAGAGGGTGACCAGTGTCACCCGGTTCTGCTGACATCCAGGTGGGGACCAGAGTCACCACATCAGGGTGAGGCACAGAGGGGGACGAGAATCACTAGGTACAGATGAGACCCCGATGTGGAACTGAGAACCCTGGTCCCATGATGCCCATATGAGGACCTGAGTCACCAGGTCCAGGTGAGGTCCCTGTGGGAACCAGTCACCTCGTCCAGGAGAGGTCCAGGTGGGACCACAGTCACCAGGTCCAGGTGAGGCCCAGGTATATAGAGAGTATCCAGGTCCCAATGATGCCCAGGTAAGGACCAGAGTCAACAGGTCCAGGAGAGGACCACATATGGATCAGAGTCATTGTGTTCCAGGTGAGGCCAGATGGAGACACAGGAACCAGGTCCAGGAGAGCCCCATATGGGAACCAGAGCCAACAGATCCAGGTGAGGTCCAGTTGGGACCACAGTCAGAAGGTCCAGGTGAGGCGCAGGTGGCAACAGGATTCAACAAGTCCAGGTGAGGCCCAGGTGGCCACCAGTCACCAGATCCAGATGCGGACCAGCTAAGGACCAGATTCACCAGGCCCAAGTGAAGCCCAAGGCGTGACCAGAGTCACCAGGACAGGTTGAGGCCCAGAGGGGGGACCAGAGTAACCTGTTTAGTTTGAGGCCCAGAATGGGACCAGAGATCCCTGGTCAAAGAGAGTCCCAGGTATGGAATAGAGTATCCAGGTCACAATGACTCCTGGGTGAGGACCAGAGTCACTAGGGCCATGCAGGCCCAGATGGGGAAACAGAATCACTAGGTCCTGGTGAGGCATGAATAAGACCCCCATCCCAGTATCAGGTGAGCCCCTTGTGAGAACCAGAGCCACTCTATCCAGCTGAGTCCCAGGACCAGGTGAGTCCCACGTGAGGACCAGATTCATCAGGTCGAATTGAGGCATAGCTGGGGACAAGAGTCACCAGGTCTGGTGCGGCCTAGGTGGGGCAAGATTCAGCAGTTCTGAGTTAGGTCAAAGTGGGGACGAGAGACACCAGTCCAGTGAGGGCCAAACTGAGGTACCAGATTCACCAATCCAGGTGCGGTCCATGTTGGAAAGGGAGTCACCAGGTCCAGGTGAAGTCCAGTTGGGGACCAGACTTACCAGTTCCGGGTGAGGACCAGGTAAGGACAAGATTCAACAGGTCCACGTGAGGCCACGTTGGGACCTGTGTCACCAGGCATGTGAGTCTCAGGTGACAACCCCACTCACTAGGTCCAAGTGAGGCCCCCTGCAGGCCATGCCGAGGAACCATGTCCTGATGATGCCCAGGTGGGGTCTAGAGTTATCAGGTCCAGATGAGGCGCCACTTGCAGGCCAAGCAGTGGAACCATGTCCCGGTAATGCCGAGGTAGGGATCAGAATCACCATGTCCATATGAGGCCCAGATCGAGTATATTCACTAGGTCCAAGGGGCCCATTTGAGGACCAGAGTCACCAGATCGGAAGGCCCTAGGGGGACCAGAATCACCTAGTCCAGGTGATGGGTGGGGACCAGAGTCACCAGATCAGGTGAAGCCCAGGTGGGACCAGAGTCACTAGGTCCAGATGCCTAGTGAGGGCCAGAGTTACCAGGTACACGTGAGGATCCGGTGGGTATCGGAGGCAACAGGTCCAAGTGAGGCCGGCTTGGGAACCATGGTCAACAGGTCTACTTGAGGCCCAGGTGTGGAACACAGTAAGCAGGTCCAAGTGAGTCCCCATTGGTGACAGGAGTCACCACGTCCAGGTGTGAGCCAGGTCCGACCAGGATCACCAGGTCCAGGGAAGGCCCTTGAAAGAACCAGAGTCAATAGTTCGAGGTCAGGCGCAGGTGGCAACCAGGTTCAGCAGTCCAAGTCAGGCCAAAGTGGGGTTCACAGTCACTAGGGCACGGTGAAACCCAGAGGGGGACCAGAGTCACCTGGTCCAGGTGAGGTCCAGTTGTGGAACACAGACACCGGGTCCCAATTTGCACAGTTGAGGACCATGGTCAACAGGGCCAGGTGAGGCCCAGATGGGGACCGGAGTCCCCAATCCAGGTGAAGCCCAGGTGGGGACCACAGTCACCAGATCAGGGTAGTCTCAGGTGCAGACCAGAATCAACAGGTCCATGTGAGGTGCAGGTGGCAACCACACTCACCCGGTCCCGGAGAGGCCCCTGTGGGGACCAGAGACACGAGGTACATGAGAAGCTTGAAACACTGCAGCCACCAGGTCCACATGATGTCCATGTGGGAACGAAAATCACCAGTTACAGGTGAGGACCAGGTGGGGATCCGACTCACCATATCCAGGTGAGACCCAGGTGGGAACCAGTGTCACCATGTCCTCGTGTGCCCCAGGTGAAGACCAGAGTTATTAGGTCAGGCTGGATGAGTGTTAGTGAACAGTGTAATCATATCCTGATGCTACCCAGGTGGGTACCAGAGACACCAGGTCCTTGTGAGGCCCAGGTGTAACCGGAGACATGAGGTCCAGGTGAGGTCTCGATGGGAACCACAGTCACCAGGTCAGGTGAGCCCATGCTTAGGATCAGAGTCACCAGGTACAGGTGAGGCCCAAGGTGGAGCCAGAGTCACCTGGTACAGAAGAGGCCAAAGTCAGGACCAGATTACCAGGATCAGGTCAGTCCCAGTGGGGAATACAGTAACCATGTCCCATGATGCCAGGTAGAATCAGAGTCACCAGGTCCAGCGAGTCACAGGTGGGAAGCATGTTCCTTAGGTCCCGTTGAGGCCCAGTTGAGGGTCAGAGTCACCAGGTCAAGTTGCGGCCTAGAGGGGGTAATCAGGTTGACCGGGTCTAGGTGCCATCCAGATGGGGGACCAGACTCAACATGTCAGGCTGAGGCCCAGAGGGGATCCAGAGTCATCATGTCCAGTGAGGTTCAGGTGTGGAAAAAGTATCCAGGTCATAATGGTCCACAGGTGAGGACCAGAGTCACCAGATCTGGGCGAGGCTCAGTTAGTGTCAGAGTCACCAGTTCCAGGTGAGGCCAAGAAGGAGTCCAAAGCAATCAGGTCCAGGTGGGGAAAAAGTCACCAGGACTGGGTGAGGCCCAGATGGGGATCGGATTTACCAGATCCAGGTGAGGCCCAGGTGGTGACCAGATTCTCCGGGTCTGGGAGACCACCAGGTAAGGACCAGATTCACCAGGTGCAAGAGGCCCACGAGGGGACCTGAGTTACCAGGTATGGGTGAGGCCCAGTTCTCAACCCCACTCACCAGGTCCAGTTGAGGCCAACCTGCATGCCAAAGTCAACAGATCCACGTGAGTCCCTACTGGGCACCAGAGACAGCAGGTAAAAATGAGTCTACAAGAACACCACAGTCACCAGGTCCAGGTGTGATTCATGTGGGAACGAGATTCACCAGGTCCAGGTGAGACCCATGTGGGGACGACAGACACCAGGTCCAGAATGAGGCCTAGGAGGGGGACCAGAGTCATCAGGACCAGTTGAGGCCCAAGTGTGGAGCAAAGTTATCATGTCCAGGTGAGGCTCAGAGGTGAACAGAGTATCCAGGTCATAATGGTCCAGAGGTGAGGACCAGAGTCACCAGATCTGTGTGAGGTCCAGTTAGGATCAGAGTCACCAGTTCCAGGTGAGGCCAAGAAGTCCACAGCAATCAGGTCCAGGTTGGGAACAAAGTCACCACGACTAGGGTGGATGCCCAGGTGGTGACCAATTACCACTTCCGGGTGAGGACTAGGTAAGGACCACATTCACCAGGTCCAAGTGAGGCCCAAGTGGGGACCTGTGTCCACCAGGCATGGGTAAGATCCAGGTGGGAACCCCACTCCCCAGGCAAGATGACCCGATGATGCCAAGTAGAGACCAGAGTTACCAGGTCCAGGAGAGGCAAACCAGCAGGCCATGCAGTGGAAACCATTTCCCGATGATGCCCAGGGAGTGACCAGAGTCACAGGTCCAAATGAGGCCCAGATGGAGCATATTCACTAGGTCCAGGTGAGGCCCAGTTGAGGACAAGAGTCACCAGATCTGGTTGAGGCCCTAGAGGGTAACAGAGTCATCATGTCCAGGTGAGGCTCAGGTGTGGAACAGAGTAATCAGGTACCAATGATGCCAGGTGAGTTCCCAGAGTTACCAGATCTGGTGACGCGCAGATAGGATCAGAGTCACCAGTTCCAGGGGAGGCAAAAAGAGTCCAGAGCATCAGTTCCAAGTGGGGAACATAGTCACCAGGGACTGGGTTAGGCCCAGATGGGGACCAGATTCACCAGGCCCAAGGGAGGCCAAGGTGGTGACCAGAGTCCCCGGGTCTGGGAGAGGACCAGGTAAGGACAAGATTCACCAGGTCCAAGAGGCCCACGTAGGGGACGTGGGTCACCAGATATGTGTGAGGCCCAGGTGGCACCCCACTCACCAGGTCCAGGTGAGGCCAACTTGCAGGCCAGAGTCACCAGATCCAGGTGAGGCCCTAGTGGGGACGGAGTCACCAGGTAAGTGTGAGTCTACAAGAACACCACAGTCACCAGGTCCACGTGTGGTTCATGTGGGAACGAGAGTCACCAGGTCCATGTGAGGCCCAGGTGTAGCCAGAGTCACCTGGTACAGAAGAGGCCAAAATCAGGACCAGAGTTACCAGGATTAGGTCAGTCCCAGTGAGGAATAGAGTAACCATGTCCCGATGATGCCCAGGAAGAACCAGAGTCACCAGGTCCAGATGAGGCGCAGGTGGGGAGCATGTTCACTAGATCCCTGTGAGACCCAGTTGAGGAACAGATTTACCAGGTCAAGTTGAGGCCTAGAGGGGTACCAGATTCACCTGGTCTAGGTGACATCCAGATGGGGACCACAGTCAAAATGTGAGGCTGAGGCCCAGAGGGGATCCAGAGTCATCATATCCAGGAGAGGCTCAGGTGTGGAACAGAGTATCCAGGTCATAAAGGTCCACATGTGAGGACCAGAGTCACCAGATCTGGGTGAGGCCAAGTTAGTATCAGAGTCACCAATTCCAGGTGAGGCCAAGAAGGAGTCCAAAGCAATCAGGTCCAGGTGGGGAACTAATTCACCAGGACTGGGTGAGGCAGAGATTGGAATCAGATTCACCAGGTCCAGGTGATTCCCAGGTGGTGACCAGACTTAGCAGTTCCAGGTGAGGACCAGGTAAGGACCAGATTCACCAGTTCCAAGTGATGCGCATGTGGGGACCTGTGTCACCAGGTATGGGTGAGGCATAGGTGACAACCCCACTCACCAGGTCCAGGTGAGGACAACCTGCAGGCCATGCAGAGGAACCATGTCCCGATGATGCCCTTTGTAGGGACTAGACTTACCAGGTCCAGGTGAGGCCAACCTGCAGGCCATGCAGTGGAACCATGTCCCGATGATGCCCCGGTAGGGACCAGAGTCACCAGGTCCAAATGAGGCCCAGATGGAGCATATTCACTAGGTCCAGGTGAGGCCCAGTTGAGGACCAGAGTCACCAGATCTGGTTGAGGCCTAGAGGGGTACCAGAATCACCTGGTCCAGGTGATATCCAGATGGGGGCCAGAGTCACCAGGTCAGGGTGAGTCCCAGAGAGGTTCCAGAGTCATCATATCCAGGTGAGGCTCAGGTGTGGAACAGAGTCACCAGGTACCAACGATGCCCAGGTGAGGACCAGAGTCACCAGGTCTGGGTGACGCGCAGATAGGATCAGAGTCACCAGTTGCAGGTGAGGCCAAGAAAGAGTCCACAGCAATCATGTCCAGGTGGAGAACAAAGTCACGAGGACTGGGTGAGGCCCAGATGGGGACCAGATTCACCAGGTCCAGGTGAGTCCCAGGTGTTGACCAGAGTCCCCGTGTCTGGGAGAGGACCACGTAAGGACCAGATTCACCAGGTCTAAGAGGCTCACGTGGGGACCTGAGTCACCAGGTTTGGGTGAGGCACAGGTGGCAACCCCACTCATCAGGTCCATGTGAGGCCAACCTGCAGGCCAGAGTCACCAGATCCATGTGAGGCCCTAGTGGGTACCTGAGTCACCAGGTAAATGTGAGACTACAAGAACACCACAGTCACCAGGTCCAGGTGTGGTTCATGTGGGAACGAGAGTCACCAGGTCCAGGTGAGACCCAGGTGGGGACGACAGTCACCAGGTCCAGGTGAGGCCCCGGTGGGGACGACAGTACAAGGTCCAGGTGAGGCGCAGGTGGCAACAGGATTCACCAAGTCCAGGTTAGGCCCAGGTGGAGACCAGTCACCAGGTCCAGATTGAGGCCTAGGTGGGGGGACCAGAGTCATCAGGACCAGTTGAGGACAAAGTGTGGAGCAAAGTTATCATGTCTAGGAGAGGCCCAGGTGAGGAACAGAGTAACCATGTCCCATTGATGCCAGGTGGGAAAAGAGTCAGAAGGTCCAGACGAGGCCTAAGTGAGGAGTGGATTCACAAGGTCCTGTTGAGGCCCAGCTGAGGACCAGTGTCCCCAGCTCCCGGAGAGCCCAGGGGGACCAGAGTCACCCGGTTCTGGTGATATCCAGGTGGGGACCAGAGTCAGCACGTCAGGGTGAGGCCCAGAGGTGGACGAGAATCACTAGGTCCAGGTGAGGCCCCGATGTGGAACTGAGAAACCAGGTCCCATGATGCCCATATGAACCTGAGTCACGAGGTCCAGGTGATTTCCCTGTGGGAACCATTCACCTCGTCCAGGTGAAGCCCAGGTGGGACCACAGTCACCAGGTCCAGGTGAGGCCCAGGTATATAAGAGAGTATCCAGGTCCCAATGATACACAGGTAAGGACCAGAGTCAACAGGTCCAGGAGAGGCCCAAATATGGATCAGAGTCATTGTGTTCCAGGTGAGGCCAGATGGAGACCACAGGAACCAGGTCCAGGAGAGCCCCATATGGGAACCAGAGCCACCATCCAGGTGAGGTCCATTTGGCACCACAGTCTCAAGGTCCAGGTGAGGCGCAGCAGGCAACAGGATTCACCAATTCCAGGTGAGGCCCAGGTGGCGACCAGTCACCACAACCAGGTGCGGACCAGCTAAGGACCAGATTCACCAGCCTCAAGTGAAGCCCAAGGGGTGACCAGAGTCACCGGGTAGGGGTGAGGCCCAGAGGGGGAAACAGAGTAGCCAGTTTAGTTTGAGTCCCAGAATGGGACCAGAGGTCCCTGGTCAAAGGGACGCCCAGGTGTGGAATATAGTATCCAGGTCCCAATGATGCCTGGGTGAGGATCAGAGTCACTAGGGCCATGCAGGCCCAGATGGGGAACAGAATGACTAGGTCCTGTTGAGGCATAGAATAAGACCACAGTCAGCAGTATCAGGTGAGCCCCTTTTGGGAACCAGAGCCACTCTATGGAGCTGAGTCCCAGGTCCTTGTGAGGCCCACGTGATGACTAGATTCATCAGGTCGAATTGAGGCATAGCTGGGGACAAGAGTCACCAGGTCTGGTTGCGGCCTTGGTGTGGCAAGATTCAGCAGTTTTGAGTTAGGTCAAAGTGGGGACGAGAGACACCAGGTACAGGTGAGGCCAAACTGAGGACCAGAGTCACCAGATCCAGGTGAGGTCCACATTGGAAAGAGAGTCACCAGGTCCAGGAGAGGTCCAGGTCGGGACCAGAGTCACCAGATCCAGGTGAAGTCCAGGTGGGGACAAGACTCACCAGATCCATGTGAAGCCCAGGTGGGGACCAGAGTCACTTGGACCAGATGAGGCCAGTTGAGGACCAGAGTTACCAGACACCTGAAGCCCCGGTGGGGATCAGAGGCAACAGGTCTACTTGAGGCCCAGGTGTGGAACACAATAAGCAGGTCCAGGTGAGTCCCCGGTGGTGAGAAGAGTCACTACGTCCAGGTGAGGCCCAGGTGGGGACCAGGATCACCAGGTACAAGGGAGGCCTTGAAAGAACCAGAGTCATCAGTTCGAGGTCAGGCGCAGGTGGCAACCAGGGTCAGCAGGTCAAAGTCAGGCCAAAGTGGGGTTCAGTCACTAGGGCACGGTGAGACCCCGAGGGGGACCAGAGTCACCTGGTCCAGGTGAGGTCCAGTTTTGGAACACAGTCACCGGGTCCCAATTTTGCCCAGTTGAGGACCATGGTCAACAGGGCCAGGTGAGGCCCAGATGGGGACCGGAGTCCCCAAATCCAGGTGAAGCCCAGGTGGAGACCACAGTCACCAGATCCAGGGTAGTCTCAGGTGCAGACCAGAATCACCAGTTCCAGGTGAGGTGCAGGTGGAAACCGCACTCACCAGGTCCCGGTGAGGCCCTGGTGGGGACCAGAGTCACGAGGTACATGAGAATCTAGAAACACTGCAGCCACAAGGTCCACAAGATGTCCATGTGGGAACGAGAATCACCAGTTACAGGTGAGGACCAGGTGGGGATCCGACTCACCATGTCCAGGTGAGACCAGGTGGGAACCAGTGTCACCATGTCCAGGTGTGCCCCAGGTGAAGACCAGAGTTAATAGGTCCAGCTGGGTCACTGTTAGTGAACAGTGTAACCATATCCTGATGCTACCCAGGTGGGTACCAGACACCAGGTCCTGGTGAGGCCCAGGTGGGACCAGAGACATGAGGTCCAGATGAGGTCACGATGGGAACCACAGTCACCAGGTCAGGTGAGGCATGCTAACGTCAGAGTCACCACTTACAGGTGAGGCCAGGTGGAGCCAGAGTCACCTGGTAGAGAAGAGGCCAAAGTCAGGACCAGAGTTACCAGATCAGGTCAGTCCCAGTGGGGAATAGAGTAACCATGTCCCAATGATGCCCAGGTAGAACCAGAGTACCAGGTCCAGGTGCGGCCAACCTGAGGCCATGCAGTGGAACCGTGTCCTGATGATTCCCAGTTAGGGACCAGAGTCACCAGGTCGAAATGAGGCCCAGATGGAGCATATTACTAGGTCCAGGTGAGGCCCAGTTGAGGACCAGAGTCACCAGACCTGGTTGAGGCCTAGAGGGGTACCAGAATCACCTGGTCCAGGTGCCATCCATGGGTCCAGAGTCACCATGTCAGGGTGAGGCCCAGAGGTGTTCCAGAGTCATCATGGCCAGGTGAGACTCAGGTGTGGAACAGAGTATCCAGGTCATAATGGTCCACAGGTGAGGAACAGAGTCACCAGATCAGGGTGAGGCCCAGTTAGGATCAAGTCAACTGTTCCAGTAGAGGCCAAGAGGAGTCCACCGCAATCAGGTCCAGGTGGGAACAAAGTCACGAGGACTGGGTGAGGCCCAGAGGGGGAACAGATTCACCAGGTCCAGGTGATTCCCAGGTGGTGACCAGGGTTACCATGGTCCGTGTGAGGACCAGGAAAGGACCAGATTCACCAGGTCCAAGTGAGGCCCACGTGGGAACATGTGTCACCAGGTATGGGTGAGCCCCGGGTGGCAACCCCACTCACTAGGTCCAGGTGAGGCCAACCTGGAGGCCATGCAGAGGAACCGTGTCCCGGTGATGCCCAGGTAGGGACCAGAGTTACCAAGTCCAACTGAGGCCCAGATGGAGCATATTCACTAGGTCCAGGTGAGGCCCAGTTGAGGACCAGAGTCCCCAGACCTGGTTTAGGCCTAGAGGGGTCCCAGAGTCACCTTGTCCAGGTGACATCCAGATGGAGACGAGTCACCATCAGGGTTCCCAGAGTGGTTCCAGAGTCATCATCCAGGTGAGTCTCAGGTGTGGAACAGACTCAGCAGGTACCAATGATGCCCAGGTGAGGACCAGAGTGACCAGATCAGGGTGACGCTAGATAGGATCAGAGTCACCAGGTCCAGGTGAGGCCAAGAAAGAGTCCACAGCAATCAGGTCCAGGTGGGTAACAAAGTCACCAGGACTGGGTGAGGCCCAGATGGGGATCTGATTCATTCATCAGGCCCAGGTGAGGCCCAGGTGGTGAACAGAGTCCCCGGGATTGGGAGAGGACCAGGTACGGACCAGATTCACCAGGTCCAAGAGGCCCACGTGGGGTCCTGAGTCACCAGGTATGGGTGAAGCCCAGGTGGCAACCCCACTCAACAGGTCAGGTGAGGCCAACCTGCAGGCCAGAGTCACCAGATCCAGGTGAGGCCCTAGTGAGGACAGGAGTCACCAGGTAAATGTGAGTCTACAAGAACACCACAGTCACCAGGTCCTGGTGTGGTTCATGTGGGAACTTAGTCACCAGGTCCAGGTGAGACCCAGGTGGGTACCACAGTTACCAGGTCCAGATTGAGGCCTAGGTGGTGGGTCCAGAGTCATCAGGAGCAGTTGAGGCCAAAGTGCGGAGCAAAGTTATCATGTCCAGGTGAGAACCAGGTGGGGAACAGAGTAACCATGTCCCATTGATGCCAGGTGGGAAAAGAGTCATAGGTCCCGTCGAAGCCTAAGTGAGGAGTAGATTCACCAGGTCCTGCTGAGGCCTAGTTGAGGACCAGTGTCACCAGCTCCGGGTGAGTCCAGATGGGGACCAGAGTCACCAGGTTCTGGTGATATCCAGGTGGGGATCAGAGTCAGCACGTCAGGGTGAGGCCCAGAAGGGGACGAGAATCACTAGGTCCAGGTGAGGCCCCGATGTGGAACTGAGAAACCAGGTCCCATGATGCCCATATGAGGACCTGAGTCACCAGGTCCAGGTGAGGTCCCTGTGGGAACCAGTCACCTCGTCCAGGTGAGGCCCAGGTGGGACCACAGTCACCAGGTCCACGTGAGGCCCAGGTATATAAGAGAGTATCCAGGTCGCAATGATGCCCAGGTATGGACCAGAGTCAACAGGTCCAGGAGAGGCCCAAATATGGATCAGAGTCATCTTGTTCCAGGTGAGGCCAGATGGAGACCACAGGAACCAGTTACAGGAGAGCCTCATATGGGAACCAGAGACCCAGATACAGGTGAGATACAGTTGGGACCACAGTCACAAGGACCAGGTGAGGCGCAGGTGGCAACAGGATTCACCACGTCCCGGTGAGGCCCAGGTGGCCAGCAGTCACGAGATCCAGGTGCGGACCAGCTAAGGACCATATTCACCAGGCCCAAGTTAAGCCCAAGTGGTTACGAGAGTCACCAGGTAAGGGTGAGACCCAGAGTGGTAACCAGAGTAACCAGTTTAGTTTGAGGCCAAGAATGGGACCAGACGTGCCTGCTCAAAGTGAGGCCCTGTGTGGAATAGAGTATCCAGGTCCCAATGATGCATGGGTGAGGACCAGAGTCACTAGGGCCATGCAGGCCCAGATGGGGAACAGAATTCTAGGTGCTGGTGAGGCATAGAATAAGACCACAGTCAGCAGTATCTGGTGAGCCCCTTGTGGGAACCAGCGCCACTCTATCCAGCTGAGTCCCAGGTCCATGTGAGGCCCACGTGAGGACCAGATTCATCAGTTCGAATTGAGGCATAGCTGGGGACAAGAGTCACCAGGTCTGGATACGGTCTAGGTGGGACAAGATTCAGCAGTTCTGAGTTAGGTCAAAGTGGGGACGAGAGACACCAGGTCCAGGTCAGGCGAAACTGAGGACCAGAGTCACCAGATCCAGGTGAAGTCCAGGTGGGGACCAGAGTCATCAGATCCAGGTGAAGCCCAGGTGGGGACCAGACTCACTAGGACCAGATGAGGCGTAGGTGAGGACCAGAGTTGCCAGGTACACGTGAATCCCCGGTGGGGATCAGAGGCAACAGGTCCATGTGAGGCCGGCTTGGGGACCATGGTCAACAGGTCTACTTGAGGCCCAGGTGTGGAACACAGTAAGCAGATCCAGGTGAGTTCCCGGTGGTGACAAGAGTCACCAAGTCCAGGTGAGGCCCATGTGGGCACCAGGATCATCATGTCCAGGGTAGGCCCTTGAAAGAACCAGAGTCATCAGTTCGAGGTTAGGCGCAGGTGGCAACCAGGGTCAACAGGTCCAAGTCAGGCCAAAGTGGGGTTCACAGTCACTAGGGCACGGTGAGACCCAGAGGGGGACCAGAGTCACCTGGTCCAGGTGAGGTCCAGTTGTGGAACAGTCACCGGGTCCCAATTTTGCCCAGTTGAGGACCATAGTAAACAGGGCCAGGTGAGGCACAGATGGGGACCGGAGTCCCCAAATCCAGGTGAAGCCCAGGTGGGACTACAGTCACCAGATCCACGGTAGTCTCAGGTGCAGGCCAGAATCACCAGGTCCAAGTGAGGTTGCAGGTGGCAACCACACTCACCAGGTCCTGGTGAGGCCCTTGTGGGGACCAGAGTCACGAGGTACATGAGAAGCTAGAAACACTACAGCCACCAGTCCCCATGATGTCCATGTGGAACGAGAATCACCAGTTACAGGTGAGGACCAGGCGGGGATCCGACTCACCATGTTCAGGTCAGACCCAGTGGGTACCAGTGTCACCATGTCCAGGTGTGGCCCAGGTGAAACCACAGTTAATAGGTCCGGCTGGTCACTGTTAGTGAAGAGTGTAACCATATCCTGATGCTACCCAGGTGGGTACCAGAGACACCAGGTCCTGGTGAGGCCCAGGTGAGACCAGAGACATGAGGTCCAGGTGAGGTCCCGATGGGACCCACAGTCACCAGGTCAGGTGAGGCCATGCTTAGGATCAGAGTCACCAGTTACAGGTGAGGCCCAGGTGGAGCCAGAGTCACCCGGTAGAGAAGACGCCAAAGTCAGGACCAGAGTTACCAGGATCAGGTCAGTCCCAGTGGGCATAGAGTAATCATGTCCCGATGATGCCCAGTTAGAAAAAATTTTTTTTAATTTTTATTTATTTATGATAGTCACAGAGAGAGAGAGAGAGAGAGAGGCAGAGACACAGGCAGAGGGAGAAGCAGGCTCCATGCACCAGGAGCCCGATGTGGGATTCGATCCCGGATCTCCAGGATCGCGCCCTGGGCCAAAGGCAGGCGCCAAACCGCTGCGCCACCCAGGGATCCCGATGATGGCCAGTTAGAACCCGAGTCACCACGTCCAGATGAGGCGCAGGTGGGGAGTATATTCTCTAGGTCCCGGTGAGGCCCAGTTGAGGACCACATACCTGGTCTAGTTGAGGCCTAGAGGGGTACCAGATTCACCTGGTCTAGGTGACATCCAGATGGGGACCATATCACCATGTTAGGCTGAGGCCCAGAGGGGATCCAGAGTCATCATGTCCAAGTGAGTCTCAGGTGTGGAACAGAGTACCAGGTCATAATGGTCCACAGGTGAGGACCAGAGTCACCAGATCTGGATGAGGCCTGTTAGGATCAGAGTCACCAGTTCCAGGTGAAGCCAAAAATGTGTCCACAGCAATCAGGTCCAGGTGGGGAACAAAGTCACCAGGATTGGGTGAGGCCAAGATGGGGACCAGATTCACAAGGTCCAGGTTATTCCCGGGTGGGGACCAGAGTTACAAGTTCCGGGTGAGGACCAGTTAAGGACGAGATTCACCAGGTCCAAGTGAGACCCAGGTGGGGACCTGTGTCACAATGTATGTGAGGCCCAGATTACCACCCCACTCACCAGGTCCAGGTGAGGCCAACCTGCAGGCCATGAAGAGGAACCATGTCCCGATGATGCCATAGTAGGGAACAGAGTTACCAGGTCCAGGTGAGGAAAACCTGCAGGCCATGCAGTGGAACCATGTCCCGATGATGCCCAGGTAGGGACCAGAGACACCAAGACCAAATGAGGTCCAGATTGAGCAAATTCACTAGGTCCAGGTGAGGCCCAGTTGAGGACCAGAGTCACCAGATTTGGTTGATGCCTAGAGGGGTACCAGAATCACCTGGTGCAGGTGACATGCAGATGGGACCAGAGTCACCAGGTCAGGGAGAGGCCCAGAGAGGTTCCAGAGTCATCATGTCCAGATGAGGCTTAGGTGAGGAACAGAGTCACCAGGTACCATGATGCCCAGGTGAGGACCAGAGTCACCAGATCTGGGTGAGGCCCAGTTAGGTTCAGAGTCACCAGTTCCAGGTGAGGCCCAAAAGGAGTCCACAGCAATCAGGTCCAGGTGGGAAACAAAGTCACCAGGACAGGGTGACGCCCAGATGGGGACCAGATTCACCAGGTCCATTGAGGCCCAGGTGGTGACCAGAGTCCCAGGTCTGGGAGAGGACCAGGTAAGGACCAGATTCACCAGGTCCAAGAGGCCCACGTGGGGACCTGAGTCACCAGGTATGGGTGACACCCAGGTGGCAACCAAACTCACCAGGTCCAGGTGAGGCCAACCTGCAGGCCAGAGTCACCAGATCCAGGTGAGGCCCTAGTGGGGACCGGAGTCACCAGGTAAATGTGAGTCTACAAGACACCACAGGGACCAGGTCCAGGTGTGGTTCATGTGGGAACAAGAGTCACCAGGTCCAGGTGAGACCAGGTGGGGACCACAGTCACCAGGTCCAGATTGAGGCCTAGGTGGGGGGACCAGAGTCATCAGGACCAGGTGAGGCCAAAGTGTGGAGCAAAGTTATCATATTCAGGTGAGGCGCAGGTGGGGAAGAGAGTAACCATGTCCCATTGATGCCAGGTGAGAAAAGAGTCACAAGTTCCAGACGAGGCCTATGTGAAGAGTAGATTCATCAGGTCCTGTTGATGCCCAGTTGAGGACCAGTGTCCACAGCTCCGGTGAGGTCTCAGAGGGGAACCAGAGTCACCCGGCTCTGGTGATATCCAGGTGGGGACCAGAGTCACCACGTCAGGATGAGTCCCAGAGGGGGACGAGAATCACTAGCTCCAGGTGAGGCCCGATGTGGAATTGAGAAACCAGGTCCCATGATGCCCATATGAGGACTTGAGTCACCAGGTCCAGGTGAGGTCCCTGTGGGAACCAGTCACCTCGTCCAGGTGAGGCCGAGGTGGGACCACAGTCACCAGGTCCAGGTGAGGCCCAGGTATATAAGAGTATCGAGGTCCCAATGATGCCCAGGTAGGACCAGAGTCAACAGGTCCGGAGAGGCCCAAATACGGATCAGTCATTGTGTTCCAGGTGAGGCCAGATGGAGACCACAGGAAGCAGGTCCAGGAGAGCCCCTATGGAACGAGAGCCACGAGATCCAGGTGAGTTCCAGGTGGGACCACAGTCACCAGGTCGAGGTGAGGCCCAGGTATATAAGAGTGTTCCCAGGACCCAATGATGCCCAGGTAAGTACCAGAGTCAACAGGTCCAGCAGAGGGCAAATATGGAACAGAGTCATTGTGTTCCAGGTGAGGCCAGATGGAGACCACAGGAACCAGGACCAGGAGAGCCCCATATGGGAACCAGAGTCACCAGATCCAGGTGAGGTCCAGGTAGACCACAGTCACAAAGGTCCCGGTGACGCGCAGGTGGCAACAGGATTCACCAAGTCCAGGAGAGGCCCAGGTGGCGACCAGTCACCAGATCCAGGTTCGGACCATCTAAGGACCAGATTCACCAGGCCCAAGTGAAGCCTAAGGGGTGACCAGAGTCACCAGGTAAGGGTGAGGCCCAGAGGGGGAACCAGAGTAACCGTTTAGTTTGAGGCCCGAGTTGGACCAGAGGTCCCTGGTCAAAGTGAGGCCCAGGTGTGGATAGAGTATCCAGGTCCCAATGATGGCTGAGTGAGGACCAGAGTCACTAGGGCCATGCAGGCCAGATGGGGAACAGAATCACTAGGTGCTGGTGAGGCATAAATAAGACCACAGTCAGCAGTATCAGGTGAGCCCCTTGTGGAAACCAGAGCCACTCTATCCAGCTGAGTCCCAGGTCCATGTGAGGCCCACGTGAGTAACATATTCATCAGGTCCAAATGAGGCATAGCTGGGGACAAGAGTCACCAGGACTGGGTGCGGCCTAGGTGGGGCAAGATTCAGCAGTTCTGAGTTTGGTCAATGTTGGGGACGAGAGACGCCAGGTCCAGGTGAGCCAAACTGAGGACCATAGTCACCATATCCAGTTGAGGTCCATGTTGGAAAGAGAGTCACCAGGTCCAGGAGAGGTCCATTGGGGACTAGAGTCACCAGATCCAGGTTAAGCCCAGATGGGGATAAGAGTCACTAGTCCAGATGAGGCCCAGGTGAGGACCAGCTTATCAGGTACACGTGAGGCCCCGGTGGGCATCAGAGGCCACAGGTTCATGTGAGGTAGGCTCGGGACCATGGTCAACAGATCTACTTGAGGCCCAGGTGTGGAACACAGTAGCAGATCCAGGTGAGTCCCCAGTGTTGACAAGAGTGACCACGTCCAGGTGAGACCCAGGTGGGGACCAGGATTATCAGGTCCCGGGGAGGCCCTTGTTAAGAAACCAGAGTCAACAGTTCGAGGTTAGGCGCAGGTAGCAACCAGGGTCAGCAGGTCCAAGTCAGGCCAAAGTGGGGTTCACAGTCACTAGGGCACGGTGAGACCCAGAGGGGGACCAGAGTCACCTGGTCCGGTGGCCCAGTTGAGGACCAGTTTCACCTATCTGGTTCGGCTTAGAAGGGTACCAGAATCACCTGATCGAGGTGATATCCATGGGGACCAGAGACACCAGGTCAGCGTGAGGCCCAGAGTGGTTCCAGAGTCATCGGGTCCAGGTGAGGCTCATGTGTGGAACAGAATCACCAGGTACCATGATGCCCAGGTGAGGACCAGAGTCACCAGATCTGGGTGACACGCAGATAGGATCAGAGTCACCAGTTCCAGGTGACGCCAAGAAGGCGTCCCACAGCAATCAGTCCAGGTGGTGAAGAAAGTCACCAGGACTTGGTGAGACCCAGATTTGGACAAGATTCACCAGGTCCAGATTATTCCCAGGTGGTGACCAAGGTCCTCGGGTCTGGGGGAGAAACCAGCTAAGGATCAGATTCAACAGGTCCAATGAGGCCCACGTGGGACCTGAGCACCAGGTATGGGTGAGGCCTAGGTGGCAACCCCACTCCCCAGGTCCAGGTGAGGCCAACCTGCCGGCCAGAGTCACCAATGCAGGTGAGGTCCGGTGGGTACCAGAGTCACCAGATCCAGGTGAGGTCCATGTTGGAAAGAGAGTCACCAGGTCCAGGAGAGGTCCAGGTGGATACCAGAGTCACCAGATCCAGGGGAAGTCCAGGTGGGGACCAGAGTCATCAGATCCAGGTGAAGCCCAGGTGAGGACCAGAGTCAGTAGTCCAGATGAGGTCAAGGTGGGACCAGAGATACCAGGTACAAGTGAGGCCCCGGTGGGAGCAGTGGCAACAGGTCCATGTGAGGCCGTCCTGGGGACCATGGTCAACAGGTCTACTTGAGGCCCAGGTTTGGAACACAGTAAGCAGGTCCAAGAGTCCCCGGTGGTGACAAGTGTCACCACGTCCAGTGAGACCCAGGTGGGACAAGGATCACCAGGGAGGGAGGCCCTTGAAAAACCAGAGTCTACAGTTTGAGGTCAGGCGCAGGTGGCAACCATATCAAGGTCGAAGTAGGCCAAAGAGGGGTTCACAGTCACTAGGGCACGGTGAGACCAGAGGGGACGAGAGTCACCTGATACAGGTGAGGTCTAGTTGTGGAACACAGTCCCGGTCCCAATTTTGCCCAGTTGAGGACCATGGTCAACAGGGCCAGGTGAAGCCCAGATGGAGACCGGAGTCCCCAAATCCGGTGAAGTCCAGGTGGGGACCACAGTCACCAGATCCAGGGTAGTCTTAGGTGTAGACCACAATAACCAGGTCCAGGTGAGTGCAGGTGCAACCACACTCACCAGTTCCCGTGAGGCCCTGGTGGGGACCAGAGTCACGAGGTATAAGAAGCTAGAACACTACAGCCACAAGGTCCACATTATGTCCATGTGGGAATGAAATCACCAGTTACAGTGAGGACCAGGTGGGGATCCGACTCACCATGTCCAGTGAGTCCCAGGTGGGAACCAGTGTCACCATGTCCAGGTGTGGCCCATGTGAAGACCAGAGTTAATAGGTCCGGCTGGGTCACTGATAGTGAACAGGGTCACCATATCCTGATGCTACCCAGGTGGAACCAGAGAACCAGGTCCGGTGAGGCCCAGGTGGGCCCAGAGATATGAGGTCCAGAAGAGGTCCCGATGGGAACGACAGTCACCAGGTCAGTGAGGCATGCTTAGGAATCAGAGTCACCAGTTACAAAGCTGAGGCCCGGTGGGAGCCAGAGTCACCTGGTACAGAAGAGGCCAACGTCAGGACCAGAGTTACAGGATCAGGTCAGTCCCAGTGGGGAATAGAGTAAACCATGCCCGATGATGCCCAGGTAGAACCAAGTCACCAGGTCCAGATGAGGCGCAGGTGGGGAGCATATTCACTAGGTCCCGTGAGGCCCAGTTGCGGACCAGAGTCACCAGGTCTAGTTGAGGACTAGAGGGGTACCAGATTCACCTGGTCTAGGTGACATCCAGATGGGGAGCAGAGTCACCATGTCAGGGTGAGGCCCAGAGGGGATCCAGAGTCATCATGTCCAGGTGAGACCCAGGTGGCGACCAGTCACCAGATCCAGGTGCGGACCAGCTAAGGACCAGATTCACCAGGCCTAATTGAAGCCCAAGGGGGACCTGAGTCACCAGGCAAGGGTGAGGCCCAGAGCGGGAACCAGAGTAACCAGTATAGTTTGAGGCCCAGAATGGGACAGAGTCCCTGGTCAAAGTAGGCCCAATTGTGGCATAGAGTATCCAGGTCCCAATGATGCCTGGTTGAGGACCAGAGTCATAGGGCCATGCAGGCCCAGATGGGGAACAGAATCACTAGGTCCTGGTGAGGCATAGAATAAGACCACAGTCACCAGTATCAGGTGAGCCCCTGAGGGAACCAGAGCCACTCTATCCAGCTGAGTCCCAGGTCCATGTGAGGCCCCGTGAGGACCAGATTCATCAGGTCGAATTGAGGTATAGCTGGGTAACGAGTCACCAAGTCTGGGTGCGGCCTAGGTGGGGCAAGATTCAGCAGTTTCTGAGTTAGGTCAAAATGGGGACGAGAGACATCAGGTTCAGGGGAGGCCAAACTGAGGACCAGAGTCAAGATCCAGGTGAGGTCCATGTTGGAAAGAGAGTCACCAGGTCCAGGAGAGGTCAGGTAGGGACCAGTGTCACCAGATCCGGTGACGTCCAGTTGGGGACCAGAGTCACCAGATCCACGTGAAGCCCAGATGGGGACCATACTCACTAGGTCAAGATGAGTCCCAAATGAGGACCAGAGTAACCAAGTAACGTGAGCTCCCGTTTTGATCAGAGGCAACAGGTTCATGTGAGGCCGGCTTGGGGACAATGGTCAACAGATCTACTTGAGGCCCAGGTATGGAACACAGTAAGCAGGTCGAGGTGAGTCCCCGGTGGTGACAAGATCACCACGTCCAGGTGGCCCAGTTGGGGACGAGGATCACCAGGTACAGGGGAGGGCCTTGAAGAACCAGAGTCAACAGTTCGAGGTTGGGCGCAGGTGGCAAACAGGATCAGCAGGTCCAAGTCAGGCCAAAGTGGGGTTCACAGTCACTAGGGAACGGTGAGACCCAGAGGGGACCAGAGTAACCTGGTCGAGGTGAGGTCCAGTTGTGGAACACAGTCACCGGGTCCCAATTTTGCCCAGTTGAGGACCATGGTCAACAGGGCCAGTGAGGCCCGATGGGGACCGGAGTCAAAATATCCAGGTGAAGCCCAGGTGGGGCCACAGTCAACAGATCCCGGTAGTCTCAGGTGCAGACCAGAATCACCATGTCCAGGTGTGGCCCAGGTGAATAGCAGAGTTAATAGGTCCGGCTGGGTCACTGTTAGTGAAGAATGTAACCATATCCTGATGCTATCCAGGTGGGTACAGAGACACAAGGTCCTGGTGAGGCCCCGGTGGGACCGGAGACATGAGGTCCAGGTGAGGTCCCGATGGGTTCCCAGTCACCAGGTCAGGTGAGGCCATGCTTAGGATCAGAGTCACCATGTACAGGTGAAGCCCAGGTGGAGACAGAATCACCTGGTACAGAAGAGGCCAAAGTCAGGACCAGAGTTACCAGGATCAGGTGAGTCCCAGTGGGAATACAGTAACCATGTCCCTATGATGCCCAGGTAGAACAGAGTCACCAGTCCAGATGAGGCGCAGGTGGGTAGCATGTTCACTAGTTCCCGGTGAGGCCCAGTTGAGGACCAGAGCAACCAGGTCAAGTTGAGGCCTAGAGTGGTACCAGATTCACCTGGTCTAGGTGACATCCAGATGGGACCAGAGTCACCATGTCCAGAGTTAGAGTCCATGTCCAGGTTAGCTGAGGTTTGGAACAAAGTATCCAGGTCATAATGGTCCGCAGGTGAGGACCAGAGTCACCAGATCTGGGGGAGGCCCACTTAGGATCAGAGTCACCAGTTCCAGGTGAGGCCAAGAAGGAGTCCACAGAAATCAGGTCCAGGTGGGGAACAAAGTCACCAGGACAGTGTCAGGTCCAGATTGGGACCAGATTCACCAGGCCCATGTGATTCCCAGGTGGTGACCAGACATACCAGTTCCGGGTGAGAACCAGGTAAGGACCAGATTCACCAGGTCCAAGTGAAGCCCACATGGGGACCTGTGTCACCACGTATGGGTGAGGCCCAGGTGGCAACACCACTCACCAGGTCCAGGTGAGGCCAACTCCAGGCCATGTTGTGGAACCATGTCCTGATGATGCCCAGAGAGGGACCAGAGACACCAGGTCCAAATGAGGCCCAGATGGATCATATTCACTAGGTCCAGGTGAGGCCCAGTTGAGGACCAGAATCACCAGATCTGGTTGAGCCCTAGAGGGATACCAGAATCACCTGGTCAAGGTGACATCTAGATGGGGACCAAGTCACCAGGTCAGGGTGAGGCCCAGAGAGGTTCAAGAGTCATCATGTTCAGGAGAGGCTCAGTGTGGAAGAGAGTCACCAGGTACCAAGGATGCCCAGGTGAGGACCAGAGTCACCAGGTCCAGGTGAGGCCCAGGTGGTGACCAGAGTCCCCGGGTCTGGGAGAGGACCAGGTAAGGACCAGATTCACCAGGTCCAAGCGGCCCACGTGGGGACCTGAGTCACCAGGTATGGGTGAGGCCCAGGTGGCAACCCCACTCACCAGGTCCAGGTGAGGCCAACCTGCAGGCCAGAGTCACCAGATCCAGGAGAGGCCCTAGTGAGGACCAGAGTCACCAGGTAAAAGTGAGTCTACAAGAACACCACAGTCACCAGGTCCAGGTGTGATTCATGTGGGAACGAGAGTCACCAGGTCCAGGTGAGACCCAGGTGGGGACCACAGTCACCAGGTCCAGATTGAGGCCTAGGTGGTGGGTCCAGAGTCATCAGGACCAGTTGAGGCCAAAGTGCGGAGCAAGTTATCATGTCCAGGTGAGGCCCAGGTGGGGAACAGAGTAACCATGTCCCATTGATGCCAGGTGGGAAAAGAGTCACAGGTCCAGTCGAAGCCTAAGTGAGGAGTAGATTCACCAGGTCCTGCTGAGGCCTAGTTGAGGACCAGTGTCCCCAGCTCCGGGTGAGTCTCAGACGGGGACCAGAGTCACCAGGTTCTGGTGATATCCAGGTGGGGCCAGAGTCACCAGATCCACGTGAAGCCCATGGTGGGGACCAGAGTACTAGGTCCCGATGAGGCCCTGGTGAGGACCAGAGTTACCAGGTACACGTGAGGCCCCGGTGGGGATCAGAGGCAACAGGTCCATGTGAGGCCGGCTTGGGGACCATGGTCAACAGGTCTACTTGAGGCCCTGGTGTAACACAGTAAGCAGGTCCAGGTGAGTCCCCGGTGGTGAAAAGAGTCACCACGTCCAGGTGAGTCCCAGGTGGGAACCAGGATCACCAGGTACAGTTGAGGCCCTTGAAAGAACTAGAGTCTTCTGGCACAAAAACAGACACATAGATCAGTGAAACAGAATAGAGAATCCAGAAGTGGACCCTGAACTTTATGGGCAACTAATATTCGATAAAGGAGGAAAGACTATCCATTAAAGAAAGACAGTCTCTTCAATAAATGGTGCTGGGAAAATTGGACATCCACATGCAGAAGAATGAAACTAGACCACTCTCTTTCACCATACACAAAGATAAACTCAAAATGGATGAAAGATCTAAATGTGAGACAAGATTCCATCAAAATCCTAGAGAAGAACACAGGCAACACCCGTTTTGAACTCGGCCATAGTAACTTCTTGCAAGATACATCCACGAAGGCAAAAGAAACAAAAGCAAAAATGAACTATTGGGACTTCATCAAGATAAGAAGCTTTTGCACAGCAAAGGATACAGTCAACAAAACTCAAAGACAACCTACAGAATGGGAGAGATATTTGCAAATGACATATCAGATAAAGGACTAGTTTCCAAGATCTATAAAGAACTTATCAAACTCAACACCAAAGAAACAAACAATCCAATCATGAAATGGGCAAAAGACATGAACAGAAATCTCACAGAGGAAGACATAGACATGGGCAACATGCACATGAGAAAATGCTCCGCATCACTTGCCATCAGGGAAATACAAATCAAAACCACAATGAGATACCACCTCACACCAGTGAGAATGGGGAAAATTACCAAGACAGGAAACAACCAATGTTGGAGAGGATGCGGAGAAAAGGGAATCCTCATACACTGTTGGTGGGAATGTGAACTGGTGCAGCCACTCTGGAAAACTGTGTGGAGGTTCCTCAAACAGTTAAAAAAATACCTGCCCTACGACCCAGCAATTGCACTGTTGGGGATTTTCCCCAAAGAGACAAATGCAATGAAACGCCGGGACACCTGCACCCCGATGTTTATAGCAGCAATGGCCACGATAGCCAAACTGTGGAAGGAGCCTCGGTGTCCAACGAAAGATGAATGGATAAAGAAGATGTGGTTTATGTATACAATGGAATATTACTAGCAATTAGAAATGACAAATACCCACCATTTGCTTCAACGTGGATGGAACTGGAGGGTATTATGCTGAGTGAAGTAAGCCAGTCGGAGAAAGACAAACATTATATGTTCTCATTCATTTGGGGAATATAATAATAGTGAAAGGGAATATAAGGGAAGGGGAAGAAATGTGTGGGAAATATCAGAAAGGGAGACAGAACGTAAAGATTGCTAACTCTGGGAAACGAACTAGGGGTGGTAGAAGGGGAGGAGGGCGGGGGTGGGAGTGAATGGGTGACGGGCACTGGGGGTTATTCTGTATGTTAGTAATAGAACACCAATAATAAAAAATAATTTAAAAGAAAAGAAAAAGAAAGAACCAGAGTCAACAGGTCGAAGTCAAGCGCAGGTGGCAACCAGGGTCAGCAGGTCCAAGTCAGGCCAAAGTGCGGTTCACAGTCATTAGGGCACGGTGAGAACCAGAGGGGGACCAGAGTCACCTGGTCCAGGTGAGGTCCATTTGTGGAACACAGTCACCGGGCCCCAATTGTGCCCAGTTGAGGACCATGGTCAACAGGGCCAGGTGAGGCCCAGATGGAACGGAGTCCCCAAATCCAGGTGAAGACCAGGTGGGGACCACAGTCACCAGATCCAGGGTAGTCTCAGGTGCAGACCAGAATCACCAAGTCCAGGTGAGGTGCACGTGGCAACCACACTCACCAGGTCCCGGTGAGGCCCTGGTGGGGACCAGAGTCACGAGGTACATGAGAAGCTAGAAACACTGCAGCCACTAGGTCCACAGGATGTCCATGTGGGAACGAGAATCACCAGTTACAGGTGAGGACCAGGTGGGGATCCGACTCACCATGTCCAGTTGAGACCCAGGTGGGAACGAGTGTCACCATGTCCAGGTGTGGCCCAGGTGAAGACCAGAGTTAATAGGTCCGGCTGGGTCACTGTTAGTGAACAGTGTAACCATATCCTGATGCTACCCTGGTGGGTACCAGAGACACCAGGTCCTGGTGAGGCCCAGGTGGGACCAGAGATATGAGGTCCAGGTGAGGTCCGATGGGAACCACAGTCACCAGGTCTGGTGAGGCCATGCTTAGGATCAGAGTCACCAGTTACAGGTGAGGCCCAGTGGAGCCAGAGTCACCTGGTACAGAAGAGGCCAAAGTCAGGACCAGAGTTACCAGGATCAGGTCAGTCCCAGTGGGGAATAGAGTAACCATGTCCCGATGATGAGCAGGTAGAACCAGAGTCACCAGGTCAGATGAGGAGCAGGTGGGAGCATATTCTCTAGGTCTCCGTGAGGCACACTTGAGGACCAGAATCTCCAGGTCTAGTTGAGGCCGACAGGGGTACCAGATTCACCTGGTCTAGGTGACATCCAGATGTGGAGCAGAGTAACCATGTCAGGGTGAGGCCCAGAGGGGATCCATAGTCATCATGTCCAGGTGAGGCTCAGGTGTGGAACAGAGATCCAGGTCATAATGGTCCACAGGTGAGGACCAGAGTCACCAGATCTGGGTGAGCCCAGTAGGATCAGAGTCACCAGTTCCAGGTGAGGCCAAGAAGGAGTCCACAGCAATCAGGTGCAGGTGGGGAACAAAGTCACGAGGACTGGGTGAGGCCCAGATGGGGACCAGATTCACCATGTACAGGTGATTCCCAGGTGGTGACCAGAGTTACCAGTTCCGGGTGAGGACCAGGTAAGGACCAGATTCACCAGGTCCAAGTGAGGCCCACGTCGGTACCTGTGTCACCAAGCATGGGTGAGGCCCAGGTGGCAACCCCACTCCCCAGGTCCAGGTGAGGCCAAACTGCAGGCCATGCAGAGGAACCATGTCCCGATGATGCCCAGATAGGGACTAGAGTCACCAGGTCCAAATGAGACCCAGATGGAGCATATTCACTAGGTCCAGTGAGGCCAGTTGAGACCACTGTCACCAGATCTGGTTGAGGCTTAGAGGGGTACCAGAATCACATCGTCCAGGTGACATCCAGATGGGGACCTGAGGCATCAGTCAGGGAGAGGCCTAGAGTGGTTCCAGAGTCATCATGTCCAGGTTAGGCTCAGGCGTGGAACAGAGTCACCAGGTACCAATGATGCCCAGGTGAGGCCCAGAGTCACCAGATCTGGGTGACGCGCAGATAGGATCAGAGTCACCAGTTCCAGGTGAGGCCAAGAAAGAGTCCACAGCAATCAGGTCCAGGTGGGGAACAAAGTCACCAGGAATGGGTGAGGCCCAGATGGGGACCAGATCACCAGGTCCAGGTGAGGCCAGGTGGTGACCAGAGTCCCGGGTCTGGGAGAGGCCAGGTAAGGACCAGATTCACCAGGTCCAAGAGGCCCACGTGGGGACCTGAGTCACCAGGTATGGGTGAGCCCAGGTGGCAACCCCACTCACCAGTCCAGGTGAGGCGAACCTGCAGGCCAGAGTCTCCAGATCGAGGTGAGGCCCTAGTGGGGACCGAGTCACCTGGGAAATGTGAGTCTACAAGAACACCACAGTCACCAGGTCCAGGTGTGGTTCATGTGGAACGAGAGTCACCAGGTCCAGGGAGACCCATGGGGACACAGTCACCAGGTCCCTATTGAGGCCTAGGTGGGGACAGAGTCATCAGGACCAGTTGAGGCCAAAGTGGAGCAAAGTTATCATGTCCAGGTGAGGCCCAGGTGGGGAACAGAGTAACATGTCCCATTGATGCCAGGTGGGAAAAGAGTCACAAGGTCAGACGAGGCCTAAGTGAGAGTAGATTCATCAGGTCCTGTTGAGGCCAGTTGAGACCAGTGTCCCAGCTCCGCTGAGTCCCAGAGGGAGACCAGAGTCACCCGGTTCTGGTGATATCCAGGTGGGGACCAGAGTCACCACGTCAGGGTGAGGCCCAGAGGGGAAGAATCATAGGTCCAGGTGAGGCCCCTATGTGGAACTGAGAAACCAGGTCCCATGATGCCCATATGAGGACCTGAGTCACCAGGACCAGGTGAGGTCCCTGTGGGAACCACAGTCACCTCATCCAGGTGAGGCCAGGTGGGACCTCTCACCAGGTCCAGGTGAGGCCCAGGTATATAAGAGAGTATCCAGGTCCCAATGATGCCCAGGTAAGACCAGAGTCAACAGTGCAGGAGAGGCACAAATATGGATCAGAGTCATTGTGTTCCAGGATAGGCCAGATGGAGACCACAGGAACCAGGTCCAGGAGAGCCCCAATGGGAACCAGAGCCCCAGATCCAGGTGAGGTCCAGGTGGACCACAGTCACAAGGTCCAAGTGAGGCCAGGTGGCAACAGGATTCACCAAGTCCAGAAGAGGTCCATGGCGACCAGTCACCAGATCCAGGTGCGGACCACCTAAGGACCAGATTCACCAGGCCCAAATGAAGCCCAAGGGGTGACCAGAGTCACCAGGTAAGGGTGAGGCCCAGAGGGGGAACCAGAGTAACCAGTTAGTTTGAGGCCAGAATGGGACCAGAGGTCCCTGGTCAAATGAGGCCAAGTGTGGAATAGAGTATCCAGGTCCAATGATGCCTGGGTGAGGACCAGAGTCACTAGGGCCATGCAGGCCCAGATGGGGAACAGAATCACTAGGTCCTGATGAGGCATAGAATAAACCACAGTCACCAGTATCAGGTGACCCCTTGTGGGAACCAGATCCACTCTATCCAGCTAGTCCCAGGTCCAGCTGAGTGCCAGGTCCATGTGAGGCACGTGAGGACCAGATTCATCAGGTGAATTGAGGCAAGGTGGGGACAAGAGTCACCAGGTATGGATGTGGCCAGGTTGGGGCAATAGCAGTTCTGAGTTAGGTTCAAGTGGGGACGAGAGACCCAGGTCCAGGTGAGGCCAAACTGAGGACCAGAGTCACCAGATCCAGGTGAGGTCCATGTTGGAAAGAGAGTCACCAGGTCCAGGAGAGGTCCAGGTGGGGACCAGTCAACGGATCCAGGTAAGTCCAGGTGGGGACCTGAGTCACCAGATCCAGGTGAAGCCCAGGTGGAGACCAGAGTCTCTAGGACCAGATGAGGCCCAGGTGAGGACCAGAGTTCCAGGTACACGTGAGGCCCCGGTGGGGATCAGAGGCAACAGGTCCATGTGAGGCCGGCTTGGGGACCATGGTCAACAGTCTACTTGAGGCCCAGGTGTGGAACACAGTAAGCAGGTCCTGGTGAGTCCCCGGTGGTGACAAGAGTCACCACGTCCAGGTGAGGCCCAGGTGGGGACAGGATCACCAGGTACAGGGGAGGCCCTTGAAAAACCAGAGTCAACAGTTCGAGGTTAGACGCAGGTGGCAACCAGGGTCAGCAGGTCCAAGTCAGGCCAAAGTGGGGTTCACAGTCACTAGGCACGGTGAGACCCAGAGGGGGACCAGAGTCACCTGGTCCAGGTGACGTCCAGTTTGGAACACAGTCACCGGGTCCCAATTTTGCCCAGTTGAGGACCATAGTCAACAGGGCCAGGTGAGGCCCAGATGGGGACCGGAGTCCAAATATCCAGGTGAAGCCCAGGTGGGGACCACAGTCAGTAGATCCAGGGTAGTCTCAGGTGCAGACCATAATCACCAGGTCCAAGTGAGGTGCAGGTGGCAACAACATTCCCCAGGACCCAGTGAGGCCCTGGCGGGGACCAGAGTCACAAGGTACATGAGAAGCTAGAAACACTGCAGCCACCAGGTCCACATGATGTCCATGTGGGCCGGAGAATCAGCAGTTACACGAGGACCAGGTGGGGATCCGACTCACCATGTCAAGTTGAGACCCAGGTGGGATCCAGTGTCACCATGTCCAGGTGTGGCCCAGGTGAAGACCAGAGTAATAGGTCCGGCTGGGTCACTGTTAGTGAACAGTGTAACCATATCCTATGCTACCCAGGTGGTGTACCGGAGACACCAGGTCCTGGTGAGGCCCAGGTGGGACCAGAGACATGAGGTCCAGGTAAGATCCCGATGGGAACCACAGTCACCAGGTCAGGTGAGGCCATGCTTAGGATCAGAGTTACCAGTTACAGGTGAGGCCCAGGTGGAGCCAGAGTGACCTGGTACAAAGAGGCCAAAGACAGGACCAGAGTTACTAGGATCAGGTCAGTCCCATTGGGGAATAGAGTAACCATGTCCCGATGATGCCCAGGTAGAACCCGAGTCACCACGTCCAGATGAGGCGCAGGTGAGGAGCATGTTCACTAGGTCCAGGTGAGGCCCAGTTGAGGACCAGAGTCACCAGGTCTGGTTGAGGCCGACAGGGGTACCAGATTCACCTGGTCTAGGTGACATCCAGATGGGGACCAGAGTCACCATGTCAGAGTGAGGCCCAGAGGGATCCAGAGTCATCATGTCCAGGTGAGGCTCAGGTGTGGAACAGAGTATCCAGGTCATAGTGGTCCGCAGGTGAGACCAGAGTCACCAGATCTGGGTGAGGCCCAGTTAGGATCAGACTCACCAGTTCCAGGTGAGGCCCAAAAGGAGTCCACAGCAATCAGGTCCAGGTGGGGAGCAAAGTCACCAGGACTGGGTGAGGCCCAGATGGCGACCAGATTCTCCAGGTCCAGGGGATTCCCAGGTGGTGACCAGAATTACCAGATTCACCAGGTCCAAGAGGCCCAAGTGGGGACCTGAGTCACCAGGTATGGGTGAGGTCCAGGTGGCAACCCCACTCACCAGGTCCAGGTGAGGCCAAACTGAGGACCAGAGTCACCAGATGCAGGTCAGGTCCAGGTGGGGACCAGAGTCACCAGATCCAGGTGAAGTCCAGGTGGGACCAGAGTCATCAGATCCAGGTGAAGCCCAGGGGGGACCAGAGTCACTAGGTCCAGATGAGGCGAATGTGAGGACCAGAGTTGCCAGGTATACGTGAAGCCCCGGTGGGGATCAGAGGCAACAGGTCCATGTGAGGCCGGCTTGGGGACCATGGTCAACAGGTCTACTTGAGGCCCAGGTGTGGAACACAGTAAGCAGATCCAGGTGACTTCCCGGTGGTGACAAGAGTCACCAGGTCCAGGTGAGGCCCATGTGGGCACCAGGATCACCATGTCCAGGGGACGCCCTTGAAAGAACCAGTGTCAACAGTTCGAGGTCAGGCGCAGGTGGCAACCAGGGTCAACAGGTCCAAGTCATGCTAAAGTGGGGTTCACAGTCACTACGGCACGGTGAGACCCAGAGGGGACCAGAGTCACCTGATCCAGGTGAGGTCCAGTTGTGGAACACAGTCACCGGGTCCCAAATTTGCCCAGTTGAGGACGATAGTCAACAGTGCCAGGTGAGTCCCAGATGGGGACCGGAGTCCCCAAATCCAGGTGAAGCCCAGGTGGGGACTACAGTCCAATCCAGGGTAGTCTCAGGTGCAGACCAGAATCACCAGGTCCAGTGAGGTGCAGGTGGCAACC